>NC_136380.1:606625-867221 GCF_965140285.1 Lepidochelys kempii | reverse complement strand
CGCGCTATCTCAGAGTACCCGGCGCTGAGCCCCCCCACGACCAGCAACGCACCCCCCACGACCCGGTCCTCTGCCACCCCCGACCCAGGACCACGCCCGCCCAACAACCCAGCGCCGCGCCTCCCCACGACCCGGTCCTCTGCCACCCCTCGACCGTGCCCCACGATGACCCAGCATCGTACCCCCCCGACGACCCGCTCTGTGCCCCCCACAACCCAGGATCATGCCACCCCATGAGCCGGCGCCGTGCCCTCCCCCAGGACCCTGTCCTATGCCACCCAATGACCCGGGACTGCGTCCCCCCCACAACCCAGCCACGAGCCACCCAATGACCCAGTGCCATCTCCCCACAACCTGGCGCCGCACCCCACACAAACCAGTCCTCTGCCACCCAACGACCTGGCCAACGAGCCACCCAACGATCCAGTCCTCTGCCACCCACAGCCTGGCCAACGAGCCACCCAACGACCTGGCCAACGAGCCACCCAACGATCCAGTCCTCTGCCACCCAACGACCTGGCACCGCATCCCCCAACCTGGCACAGAGCCAACCCACAACCCGGCGCCGTGCCCTCCCGCAACACGACGGGGGACTCACATCTGCCGGCTGCAATGCAGCCAGCTCGGAGGAGGGACGCAACAGCAGGACCCTCAGCACCTGCGGGCGGGGAGGCCCCCTGAGGCTCTGCTGTCAGGCCAGCGCTGGGCAGATGCTGCTGAACGGGCTCCCGACGTGACACTTCTCCGTGGGACTTGGCTCTGCCCACCTGCCGGGGCCCGGGCCAGCTGGAGGGGCTGTTCCCAGCCCGGTGCTCGCCACGGGCTGGCCTGGGCTGCAGGCGACGACCCCGTCACCCGCCGGGAAATGAGGGGCCTGGCTGTGCCCCACGGGAGCTGGGGCTGGAGCCCCGGGAAGCAGTGATCCTGGAAAGGTCTGGGGGCCGGCCCTGGGGGGGTAGCGAGGAGCAGGGCAGGGCGTCACGGCCTCAGCCAGCGTCCCTGGGGGCTGGGCCGGCTCAGCATCGGGGGGTCTGGAACCCCGGCCGTGTTATGATGTGCAGCTCTGGAGGCCCCCCGCGCGGGGCGCTGGACGGACAGAGCAGAGCCCCAAAGAGCCGCCACCAGAGACGGCCCCAAGCCCCTCCAGCTGCAGGCAGGGGGCACCCGGAACCGGGCCGTGCTGGGCAGCGCGGCCGGCAGCCTCCAGCCCCCACTGGGCACCTTTTCACACCAGCCCCTCGGCGCTGGGAGCTCCCCTCGGGAGCCCCCACCCCCGGAAACCACCCCAGGCAGGCTGCCCTCGTCCCCGGGGCTCTCTAGGGGGCTCTCCAGGGCAGTCTCCAGGAGCGGGAGCCTGAGCAGAGCCCGCAAGGGCCCCCCTCCCCTGAGGGCAGCTCCCAGCCCGAGGGCCAGCGGGAGGGACGAGCACGGACCAATGCCCTGGCCGGGGTGGGCTCTCTGTCCCCGGAGCCGGGTGTGCAACGGGCCACATCGCTCACCCTGGAGTCACTGGCGAGGCTTGGGCCCGGGCCCAGGTCAGAGGGGACGGTCAGCAGGGCCCCAGCGTAGCCCCCGTACTCCCCGCTCTGACAGGGGCGAGGGGGCACTGCCAGCCTTTCCTCCTGGCCTGCAGACCGCCGGCCCCCAGGCTACCCCACGTCCCACGCCTGTGCCCACAGGAGAGGGCCTGGGACCCATAAAGCCAGACCAAAACGGGCGTTGCACCCTGTGTTCGCTGCATGCAGACACCCTGCAGCTGGCTGGCTCCTGCCAACAGCCGCCCAGCGCCACCCCCAGGCCCGACCCCCCGGCAGCCCTGGGGAGCTGCCGGCACGGCCCTGGCTCAGCTCGGGGGACGAAGGGCTCCGCCCTCGCCATGCCGCAGCAGCGACAGCCACCGGGCTCCCGCCCTGGGCGCAGCTGCCAGCCGGCTGGGCCGCTCTCCCAGCGCAGGTGCAGGCCCTGGCGCGTTTCCATGCTGGCAGGACACTGCCACCTTCACGACACCCTGGGGGCTGCCTGGCCCCAGGGCAGCAGCGCCAGCCGGCAACGGCCGGGGCCGCTCCACCCACCCCCTGCGCCCTCCCTGCTGCAAGGGCAGTGCCACCTGCCAGCCACACCCGGCCCGGGCACACAGCTCAGCTGCTGCGCCAGGACCTCAAACACGGGCCTCCCTCCCGCCCGCGGGCAGAGCGGGATCCCGGGGCTCTGGCCCGCAGAAGGGTTGCCCAGAGACGGCCCAGCCCAAAGGGGGAGGGGGGTCAGAGCGGGGGGGCAGCTGGGCGGGGGACCAGCGGGCTATGTTAACGGCCTGCGCTCTCCCCCAGCCCTGCTGTTGCCGTCCCTCAGACGACCGGCACGGCTGCCGGCTGGCTGGCGGCCCGCTGGGCTCGGGGCGAGGGGCCCACAGCTGCCCTGGGTGGCCCCTCTCCGAGCCCGGAGGACGCTGCCCTGCAGCCAGCCCTGGCCCAGCCACAGGCTCTGCACCCTCACTTCCAGCTGGCAAGCGAGCTGGGCCGGGCAGGGTGCGGTCATGGCTCCCCAGGGCTGGGGTTGCACCCCCCGCTTCAGAACCACCCCTGGAGGGTCCTCTTCCGCGGGCCAGGCCCCAGGGGTCCCGCTCTTCCTCCAGGAGGGGCTCGGTAGAAGGGCTCAGACAGGTCCCCCGAGGGTCAAGCAGGAGCCAGGAGTCCTGGGCCCCCAGGCCCGCACAGGGGCCAAGCTCTAGAAGAGACGCCCGGCAGCGTGGCCCCGGGGCCACCCGGCTGGCTTTCCGCTATAATCGGGGAGCCGGGGGCCAGAGGAGCCAGGCTCTGCCCCAGCCCCACAGGGCAGCGCCGGCGCCAGGAGAGGGTCTGCCAGGCACACGCACTCACCCATCAACCTGGCGCAGGCTCTGAGGGGAGAGCGCCTCCTAGTGGTCAGCTTAAGTACCAGGGATCGCTTAGAGATCCCCTGACTGCCACCAGCCCCACCCATCTGGCTGCGGGAAGGGCCATGCCCGGAGGGCTGCGGGGGAGCGGGCAGGGCCGTGTGCGGAGGGGGCGGGCGGGGGGCCCAGGCTGGGTGGCCAGGAGCAGGGGGGCGGGCGGCTGGGCCATGCCCAGAGCAGGCCAGGATAGCGGGAGGCATCACCAGGCCATGCAGGACAAGCTAGATCCCACAGCCCGCGCAGGGCACAGGCAGTGCCGGACACGGCAGATCGGCACACGCCCCCGCTGCGAACGGGGCGTGGGGCCAGAGGCCAGCCACAGCCCTGGGCCGGGGGAACCACACGCCAGGAGGGACACAAATCTCTGAGTCGAGTTGCGGCATGCCAGGAACTGTGGGGCAGGGAGCCAGCTGGCCACATGGGCACCAAGAGCTGGCACAGCCATGCCCACCCCCCGCGGCCATCTCACCCAAGCCTGGAATGGAACGCAGCAGCAAAGGGAAGAGCCAGCACCAGCCCGGGGCACCGAGAAGGGGGCCCACAGCTCTGCCCGCCCTTGGCTGGCCATGGCGCCCTGATGTGCAGGCCAACGGGCAGAGACACACGGCTACGTTCCGGGCAGGCAGCCGCAGCCCCCAGCCTGGCAAGGTGCCAAGGCAACCCTGGGCTGGGCGAAGGACGGGCACCGTCTCCCCAGCGGGCACGCCCGCTCCCACGCAGCGCCTAGCAGGCCGGGCTGGGCAAGGGACGGGCACCGTCCCCCCAGCGGGCACGCCCACTCCCACGCAGCGCCTAGCAGGCCGGGCTGGGCGAGGGACGGGCACCATCTCCCCAGCGGGTACGCCCGCTCCCACGCAGCGCCTAGCAGGCCGGGGCTCGGCGAGGACGCGCTATCTCAGAGTCGGGCACCGTCTCCCCAGCGGCACGCCCGCTCCCATGCAGCGCCTAGCAGGCCGGGGCTGGGCGAGGGACGGGCACCGTCTCCCCTGCGGGCACGCCCGCTCCCACGCAGCGCCTAGCAAGCAGGGCTGGGCGAGGGACGGGCACCGTCTCCCCAGCGGGCACGCCCGCTCCCACGCAGCGCCTAGCAGGCCGGGGCTGGGGCGAGGACGGGCACCGTCTCCCCTGCGGGCACGCCCGCTCCCACGCAGCGCCTAGCAGGCCGGGCTGGGTGAGGGACGGGCACCGTCTCCCCAGCAGGCACGCCCGCTCCCAACGCAGCGCCTAGCAGGCCGGGCTGGGCGAGGGACGGGCACCGTCTCCCCTGCGGGCACGCCCGCTCCCACGCACCGCCTAGCAGGCCGGTCTGGGCGAGGGACGGGCACCGTCCCCCCAGCGGGCACGCCCGCTCCCACGCAGCGCCTAGCAGGCCGGGCTGGGCGAGGGACGGGCACCATCTCCCCAGCGGGTACGCCCGCTCCCACGCAGCGCCTAGCAGGCCGGGCTGGGCGAGGGACGGGCATTGCGAGGGACGGGCATTGTCTCAGCCTCACCCAGACCATCACAGAGCTGGCACAGCCGAACACGCCCGGCTGACCTGCCATCTCCCCAATGCGCGGCCAGCCTTTCCCTCCCGCCGACACCAGCAGCCCCACGCAGACACAGGGCAGGTCCTAGCTGAGGCAGGAACCTGACCCAGGAGATGCCCCCAGAGCCAGCTGGGGAAGTGCCAGGCACGTGGGGTCGGAGCGACAGCTCGGCTGTCCTGGGAGAGGGAGAGGAGGGGCCCCCACCAGGCCTGGCAATGGCTAGCTCACAGCCCCCCCCAGCACCTGGCCTGCCACTCGCCCTGCAGACCAGACCCCTCCTCCATGGACAGCAGCTTTCCTGCCCACACCACGGGACACGCAGGGCGGGCACAGCCCGGGGGGCAGGCAACGACCACCTCCAACTGCACCCAGGAATTTGTCAATGCTCTGGATGAACCCAGGGCGTGCCTCACTTTCCCCACGCGCTGCACGGTTAGCTGCGGGGAGGGGTGTTTGCTCCCTGCACAGACCCAGGTCTGACCCAGGGGCCTGGGCCCACAGAGAGGCCCAGAAGACAACTGCCCAGACCTAGCAACTGACACCCAGGATGCCCCCCGCAGGCCACCCGCCGGTGCGACCAGCTGCAGGACAGAGGGCTGAGGAGGGGCCGGGGGTCCAGACATCCCTGGACCGTCAGTGCCCAGCAGCACATCCGCCACCATGGGCCCTGGGCACAGCAGCCCTGAGGCCTGCCACTCCCCACCCCTCCCGGGCCTCTTGTGAGACATGGCGCCAGCCAGCCCCCACCCCTCTTAGCACGTCCGGCCCAACAGCCTGCAGGGGGGGTCCCCACCACACAAGAGAGAAACTGAGGCAGAGGGGGCAGAACCCGCCCACGTTTCAGAGCCAGGCGCTGCCAGCAACACGAGCGCCATGCAGGAGAGGGGCCCCTCGGAGGACCCCGGCCCTCCGCTGGCACTGACCACAGCCACCCTGAAAGGAGGGCAGCCCCTGGCGCGAGGAGAGTCCAGGCCCCGGGAAGGGTGCCGAGTGGGCATGCAGCAGCCAGCCCTCGGGAGGTCTGGCTGCACAGACAACGGGGCCAGAGGGTCAGAGCCGAGTGACTGCGGGGCGCCGGGGGCCATCACCCAGAGGAACAGGGCCTGGACCAGCCAAGCGCCCCCAGGGCCCCAGCAGAGGGGGCAGCCTGCGCCCCCCCCCAGATGGGTCGGGGCAGACCAAGAGGCACCGGCAGTGCAGGGCTGGGGCAGCAGCAGGCTGGGAGTCAGGGTCGTGGGCACAGCTCATCCCGCCCAGCCCCGGGCAGTGCTCGCAACCCTGGCACTCGTACCAGGAAGCCCCAGGATCGGAGCAAGGTCCCTGTTCTGGTGGGAGTGCCGCCCAACAGCCTGGCCTCTCCCCCGTGAGCACCGCCAGCTGGCACACCCGCGGGCAACACACAGAGCTGCACTGTGCCTGGCAGAGAACGGAAACATGGAGCCCGGGGGATCCCCACTGCTGCCCCTGTGCCGGGTGGTCTCCCCACTCCCCATCGGCGATGCCCCAGGCCTGGGCTGAGGATCTCCCTGCTGGCGTGTGGCACTGGGCTTTCCAGCACACGCCGAGAAGCGGAGGGGAAGGGTGCCCAGCTCCCAGTGGCACCAGCGAGTAAGCAGCTAGCACCCCCAGGGCAGCACGATGCCAAGAGCCAGCTCCTTTGCCTGCATCCCCCCAGGGGGCCGAGGCCTGGCATTGACGCTGAGCCCGCTGCTGGGCACCCCCACATGCCAACAGCCCGGGCTCCCAGGCAGAGCCCGTCTGCACAAGCCTGGCCACTTGCCAGCCCAGCACAAACCTGGGCAGAGTGACTGGGAAGTGGGAGAGGGGCTAGCGCTGCACAGGCCCAGCGCACGAGCCCCCCAGCCTGGGCGTGGCGTGGGTCACAGACTGCAGGCCAGCAGCATGGAGAGGTTCCCTGGATGCCCCCCACCGGAGGGACCTTGTTCTTTGCCCAGCCGAACACGCGCCCTCATCTGGCTCCCGGGAAGTGCCAGGGTCTTGTTCTGCTCTGTCCTCTGACCTACTCTATGGGCCTGGGCATGACACAGGCAGAGAAACTGAGGCAGCAGCCAGTTCCCCGGTTCCTAGTGTTCCCCGTCAGTTTGTTTTGCCCACAAGCTGCACACTCCTCGGGCACGCAAGGGCACTGCCCTAAGAGGAGGCCTCGTTACCACGTCCCACCCTACCGAGCACTCAGCCTGCGGGCAGCACGCTCTCCCGCCGGGTGCTGGGCTCACTGGGGCCAGAGAGCCCAGGAGAACCCCGAGTCTGGGCTGCCATCCCCTCCCCTCCCCTTCTAGCTGCCTGCTCCCCACAAGAGACGCTGCATCGCCGGGAGGGGGCGTGGATCCGTCGGCCCACGCAGCGCCAGCCACTCTGGCGGGGAGGCAAGGCCTTGTGACTTCGCCCCCACTCCCTGCGAGGGCCCAGGCCATCCCTCTGGGGCTCCATGCGGAGCCGAAGCCCAGCACAGCTGTCGGGGCCCAGGCTGAGGTGTGAACCCCTCCCCACCAGCTGCCACTCTCCGCCAAAGCCCAGCCTGGCAGCTGCCAAGCAAGGGGATCTGGGAGCAGGGCCGCTCATGGCCTGCCTTTGGGCCGTCGGGCCGTCTCCTTCCCAGAGCGCCGGGCAGGCGGCGAGGGCTGCAGGAGCAGCGGGCACCAGGAAGCTCCCGCAGGGCAGTGCTACCCCTCCCAGCTGCACCACGCCCGCGCGGCCCAGGGGAAGGGTGGACCCAGGGCAGCAGGCGGGGAGATGCCTTTGGGGTTTACTCCACTGAGGCTGAATAAAACAGACCCACTGGACGCGCCTGAGCGCACTGGGGGGGCTCAAGGGTCACTGGCCCAGCCTGCGGCCCTCTCTGGAGACCCGAGCTACAGACCACTCCAGCCCAGTGCTCAGCTGCCCACGGCCAGCAGGGCCGAGAGCAGTGGCGGGGCACCGGGGCAGGCTGGGGCATGCCCGTGCTGGGCAGGGGACCCGGGGGGAGCTGCGAGGACCCAGCCTGCCTCGGTGCGGAGCCACCCACTCTCGGAGCGGATGCCGGCCAGAGGCAGGACTCCCACATCCCGGAGCCAGCGAGCCCCTGCCGTCCACAGGCTACAGCCACCGGAACCCCAGCCCACGCCCAGCTCCTGCCACGCACGACACGCTCACCCTCCAGGGAGCTTGGGCTGGATGGGCAATCCCGCACCAGGCGGGCACGTGCCAGCGGCTGAGAACCCCTCGCCCAGCCAGGAGAGTGTCTGCCCGGCCCCGGGGCACAGAGCGCTCCCCCAGCCCGCCAAGCCAGCTCCCGGGATTCCCACCCCCGAGGCCAGCCAGACAGCGCCTCACATCTGCACGTGGCCAGGCAGACACGCTGGCAAGCCGCGCGGCTGGCAAGCCGGCAGCCCCGAGCCCAACAAAGGCAGCAGTGAGCCACCGATTCCGCGTGTGCGCGTGGCGAGCCAAGCGACGGCATCTTCAGAGGCGCGATGCAGGTCTAGGCCACGGCGCAGGAGAGCAGACGCCACGAGGACAAGCACCGCTGGCGGCAAAAGCCAGCCCAGCTCCCTGGAACAGGGGACCCGGCTCCAGTCCCGGGGCTTCCTGGTACCAGTCGGGAGCCACGCCGCGCCCGCCACACCCGCCCGGCGCCTCCCCCTGCTCCCGGGCCAGGGCCTGGGTGAGCCACGCCCGCCACGCCTGCCCGGCGCCTCCCCTGCTCCCGGCCAGAGCCAGCGTGAGCCGTGCCCGCCACGCCCGCCCGGCGCCTCCCCCTGCTCCCGGCCAGGGCCAGCGTGAGCCACGTCCCCCACACCCGCCCGGCGCCTCCCCCTGCTCCCGGCCAGGGCTTGGGTGAGCCACGTCCCCCACACCCGCCCGGCGCCTCCCCCTGCTCCCGGCCAGGGCTTGGGTGAGCCACGCCCCCCACACCCACCAGCACCTCCCCCTGCTCCCGGCCAGGGCCAGCGTGAGCCACGCCGCGCCCCCCACACCCGCCCGGCGCCTCCCCTGCTCCCGGCCAGGGCTTGGGTGAGCCACGTCCCCCACACCCGCCCGGCGCCCCCCCTGCTCCCGGCCAGAGCCAGCTTGCACCGAGCGACGCTGGGACCAGCAGACTGGGCGCTGGGCACCACGCCAGGGCCCGGCTCTGGCCTCGAAAACACACCTCAGCAGCCCCCGACTCACCCTTGGAATCTTCTGGGTCAGCCCCTCCCCGCCATGCTCTCCGGGGGGCCAGCCGTGGGCCGCCCCATATTCAGTCTTCAGGAGACCGCCAAGTGGGGCCACTGCCTCCCCAGTCCAGGAGGGTGAGGCTCTTCAGGGGAGGGCCAGCTGCCCACCTTCCCCCTCCCCTCACGCAATGGGGGGTGTTCCCCTGCCCCAGCCCCCAGCAGGCTGCGCCCACCCCCTCCCCGGCCCCACAACAGCCGCAGCCCCTCGTCCCAGGCCGGAGCCCGGGCCAGGGCCAGTCCTCGAGCAGCGGGCACAAGGCCCAGCCCATGACCAACGGCCAGGGCTGGCGACCCCCCCACCGCCTGGCCAACCAATCCCATGGCCCCGAGACAGCGCCCCCTACCCGCTTGGTGCCCTCTGTGTCCCCCTCCCCTCTGCCCATGCCCCCCCACCCCTGCCAACCCTCCCCAGCCCGGCCCCGAGCCCCCCCAGCCCCCTGCCAACCCTCCCCAGCCCGGCCCCTCTGCCCCCCCAGCCCCCGCCAACCCTCCCCAGCCCGGCCCCTCTGCCCCCCCAGCCCCCGCCAACCCTCCCCAGCCCGGCCCCGAGCCCCCCAGCCCCCCGCCAACCCTCCCCAGCCCGGCCCCGAGCCCCCCCAGCCCCCGCCAACCCTCCCCAGCCCGCCCCTCTGCCCCCCCAGCCCCCGCCAACCCTCCCAGCCAGCCCGGCCCCGAGCCCCCCCAGCCCCCCGCCAACCCTCCCCAGCCCGGCCCGAGCCCCCCCAGCCCCCCGCCAACCCTCCCCAGCCCGGCCCCTCTGCCCCACCAGCCCCCCGCCAACCCTCCCCAGCCCGGCCCCTCTGCCCCCCCACCCCCCGCCACCCTCCCCAGCCCAGCCCCTCTGCCCCCCAGCCCCCGCCAACCCTCCCCAGCCCGGCCCCTCTGCCCCCCCAGCCCCCCGCCAACCCTCCCAGCCCGGCCCCGAGCCCCCCAGCCCCCTGCCAACCCTCCCCAGCCCGGCCCCTCTGCCCCACCAGCCCCCCGCCAACCCTCCCAGCCCGGCCCCTCTGCCCCCCCAGCCCCCCGCCAACCCTCCCCAGCCCGGCCCCGAGCCCCCCAGCCCCGCCAACCCTCCCCAGCCCGGCCCCTCTGCCCCCCCACCCCCCGCCAACCCTCCCCAGCCCAGCCCCTCTGCCCCCAGCCCCCGCCAACCCTCCCCAGCCCGGCCCCTCTGCCCCCCCAGCCCCCCGCCAACCCTCCCCAGCCCGGCCCCGAGCCCCCCCAGCCCCCCCGCCAACCCTCCCCAGCCCGGCCCTCTGCCCCCCCAGCCCCCCGCCAACCCTCCCCAGCCCGGCCCCCGAGCCCCCCCAGCCCCCGCCAACCCTCCCCAGCCCCGGCCCCGAGCCCCCCCAGCCCCCCTGCCAACCCTCCCCAGCCGGCCCCGAGCCCCCCAGCCCCCCGCCAACCCTCCCAGCCCGGCCCGAGCCCCCCCAGCCCCCCGCCAACCCTCCCCAGCCCGGCCCCTCTGCCCCACCAGCCCCCCGCCAACCCTCCCCAGCCCGGCCCCTCTGCCCCCCCACCCCCCGCCAACCCTCCCCAGCCCAGCCCCTCTGCCCCCCAGCCCCCGCCAACCCTCCCCAGCCCGGCCCCTCTGCCCCCCCAGCCCCCCTGCCAACCCTCCCCAGCCCGGCCCCGAGCCCCCCCAGCCCCCGCCAACCCTCCCCAGCCCGGCCCCTCTGCCCCCCCAGCCCCCCGCCAACCCTCCCCAGCCCGGCCCCTCTGCCCCCAGCCCCCCGCCAACCCTCCCCAGCCCGGCCCCTCTGCCCCCCAGCCCCCCGCCAACCCTCCCCAGCCCGGCCCCTCTGCCCCCCCAGCCCCCGCCAACCCTGCCCAGCCCCTCTGCCCCCCCAGCCCCCGCCAACCCTCCCCAGCCCGGCCCCTCCCCAGCCCGGCCCCTCTGCCCCACCAGCCCCCCTGCCAACCCTCCCCAGCCCAGCCCCTCTGCCCCCCCAGCCCCCGCCAACCCTCCCCAGCCCGGGCCCCTCCCCAGCCCGGCCCCTCTGCCCCCCCAGCCCCCCGCCAACCCTCCCCAGCCCGGCCCCGAGCCCCCCCAGCCCCCCGCCAACCCTCCCCAGCCCGGCCCTGAGCCCCCCCAGCCCCCCGCCAACCCTCCCCAGCCCGGCCCCGAGCCCCCCCAGCCCCCGCCAACCCTCCCCAGCCCGGCCCCTCTGCCCCCCAGCCCCCCCGCCAACCCTCCCCAGCCCGGCCCCGAGCCCCCCCAGCCCCCCGCCAACCCTCCCCAGCCCGGCCCCGAGCCCCCCCAGCCCCCCGCCAACCCTCCCCAGCCCGGCCCCTCTGCCCCCCCAGCCCCCCGCCAACCCTCCCCAGCCCGGCCCCGAGCCCCCCCAGCCCCCCGCCAACCCTCCCCAGCCCGGCCCTGAGCCCCCCCAGCCCCCCGCCAACCCTCCCCAGCCCGGCCCCGAGCCCCCCCAGCCCCGCCAACCCTCCCCAGGCCCCGTTACCTGGGAGCGGAGGTGACCCGGGTTCATGTCCGAGCAGCGCCGGGGCTGGGAACAAACCAGGGAAAGCGCCAGTGAGACCCGGGCCCCCCCGAGCCCCCCGCGCCCCCCCCCGGAGCCCCCCGCGTCACGCCCCCCGCGCCCCCCCCCGCCCCCCCGCGCCACCCCCCCGGCCCCCCGGAGCCCCCCGCGCCCCCGCGCCACCCCCCCCCGGAGCCCCCCGCGCCCCCCCCCGCGTCACCCCCCCCCGGAGCCCCCTGCGCCACCCCCCCAGCGCCCCCCGGAGCCCCCCGCGCCCCCCGCGTCAACCCCCCCGGAGCCCCCCGCGCCCCCGCGTCACCCCCCAGCGACCCCCGGAGCCCCCCGCGTCACCCCCCCAGCGCCCCCCCGGAAACCCCGCGGAGCCCCCCAGCGCCCCCCCCGGCCCCCCCGTGTGGCTCTCACCGGCCCGGCCCATCCCCCGCTCCAGCCGCCGCCATCTTGCCGCCGCCGCCTCCCACCGACGCCCCGGGCGCGCGCCGAGCCCCGCCCTTCCGGGGCCGCCCAGGCCCCGCCCACCGCCGCTGGGGGCGGGGCCTCGCTGCTGCCTGGACCAGCAGGCGGCCGCTCAGGGGCGGGGCCGGGCCGCGGCGGGGGGCGGGGCCGGGAAGGGGCGGGGCGGGGCCGCGGCGGGGGGCGGGGCCGGGAAGGGGGGCGGGGCCGGGAAGGGGCGGGGCCGCGGCGGGGGGCGGGCCGGGGGCCGGGAAGGGGCGGGGCCGGGGGCCGGGAAGGGGCGGGGCGGGGCTTCCCTGATGTGGGGGCGGCCTGCCCCCGCCCTGTCGCGCTGCAGGTCCCTGTTCCTGGCGCTCCCCGCCCTGGCCCTGCCTCAGTTTCCCTGTCCGCCGCCCCACCCTGGCCCTGCCTCAGTTTCCCTGGGTGCTGCGCCAACCCTGCGGGGTGGGACCTGGGGGTGTGATTTTGCGGAGGCTGCCCAGCTGTTCGCAGCTGTGTGACCCGAGACCCAGAGGGGGTGCGACCAGCTGACACCTTTTGCTGGGAAGCGAGACAAAGCGGCGGAGGACGGGCTGGGGGGCTGGGTGAAGGTCCCATGGATGGGGCCCCTCGCCCTGCCTATGGCCCAGATCCCTGTGCAGACCCAGGAGGGGTCGGGCTGGCTGGTCATTTGGTTCTCCAGGATATCGGCTGTGAGGTCCTGTTGCGGGGTGACTGTGTCTCTTTGGGACAGGATCCAGGCCCTGCTCCTGTAATGGCCAAGGGTTTGAATTTGAATCCAAGGAACCAATCAGTGGAGAGGGAAATGGTCAGTGAAAATGCAGATGACTTGGCTGGCAGTGGGGAGGAGCTGCAGGGGGGAGGGCAGGATACCTGGCTAGCAGGGGGGAGGGCAAGATACCTGCCTGCCTGTAACCAGCCCCCTGGGGCTGGGTGAGACAGAGAGATGCTCCCTGCCCCCCTGCACACCGGAGAGGGGGCTCACACTGGATCCGATGCTGTAAGGAGAGCAGAGAGCTCGCTGCCTGCCCCCACTGGGACAGCAAGGGCAGCGCTGAACAAGGATGGAGCTGAGACCCCAGTTGAGGGGGGGGGGGGACCCACAGGCAGGGCAGTTCGGCTGCCAACCAGGTTTAGCTGGTCCAGAGATACTGCTGGGAAGTGATCCCAGGGCAGGGAAGGAGCGACCAGGGACAGGGCTCAGTGGGGCTGTGACCCCAGGCCCAGCCCACGAGAGGGAGCAGGTCCCACTCCCTCCCCCAGCACCTGAATTCCAGACCGAGCTACGGAAGGATCCCTCCTAGGAGGAGCTGAGGGGACTTGCTGGCCACAGGCTGCAAACCCCCGTGGGGAAGGCTGCAGGGACAGATTCCCGTGGGAGAAGGGATTCCTGGACCGAGACGGGGCTCCCCCAGGGAAGTAGAACCGTGGGGGATCAGGAAGCCGCTGGGGGGTGCCCCGGAAATGTCACCACCAGCTGTCGTACCTGGCCCACAACGACCCTCTCTCGGACACCAGGGGATCCAGGCCCCAGGCAGCGGCTGCTGCAGAACCACGACTGACCCGGAGTCTGGGACGCGGCCCAGCGGCACGGCAGGTCCTGCGACCCCGGCCAGAGGGTGGGGAAGGCCGGGATAAGGGAGAAGCTCCCGTGAGACCCCTGCCCATCTATCACAGGGTCCCCAGGCGATGCTCTGGAACTGCTCCCCATGAAGCCAGGCAGGACTCTGGGGGAGTCTCCTCTCCGGGAGCAGCCTGTCTGGAGGGCACACAGCTCACCCAGCTCCCACCTTCCTGGGTCTGACCTCGGAGCATTCAGCCTCCTCTGCCCCTCCGTGCGCTTCCCACAGCGAGTCCGCTCAGGCGGGGCTCCTGGGGAAGCCAGAGGGTCCTGCCCCCCAACTCCGCAGTCAGACATGACTCTCCGCCAGCCGGGGAAACAGGAGGTTTATTAGACGACAGGAACATGGTCTAACACAGAGCTTGCAGGTGCAGAGAACAGGACCCCTCAGCTGGGTCCATTTTGGGGGGCAGTGAGCCAGACAACCACGTCTGCACCAGCCAGCCCCAAACTGAAACTCCCTCCCAGCCCCTCCTCCTCTGGGCGTTGTCCCTTTCCAGGCCAGGAGGTCTCCTGATTCCTTTGTTCTCCAACCCTTTAGCTCTCACCTTGCAGGGGGGAAGGGCCCAGGCCATCAGTTGCCAGGAAACATGGGGGTCGGCCATTCTCTGTGTCCAGACCCCTGCACACACCTGCCCTCTAGGGCTCTGCAATGATCACACACCCTTATCCCACCCCCTAGATACTTAAGAACTGCATAGGGGAAACTGAGGCACTCCACACTATTCAGCAGAAACATTAAGAACAGTCCCACTTCATCACACCATCATAGAGGAGCCTTTCCAGAAGGTGGCTATGGACATAGTGGGGCCCCTCAGCAAGGCGATCCGGGCAGGGAAGAAATACGTCGTGGGGGTGATGGATTTCGCCACCCACTACCCACGTGGTCACAGTGAGGCCCTGGCTCAGAGAGCCGGCCCGGCAGGCTGTTAGCCGGTGTGCTGCCCTCAGGGGCCCTGCGGTGGTTCTAACCTGCCGGCTCCTCCCAGCCGCTCCCCGGGGCAGCCATTACAGACTGGCACCCGGCCTGATTGGGCCTTTAGTTTCACAGGCTCCGGGCTCAGGTGCGCAGGGCCCCATGGGGCCCCGGCTCGGTTGCTAAGATCCAGCGTGAGCTGCCAAAGCCAGAGGAGCCGCTGCTCCGGGCCAGGCTCGCAGGGACACACCTGGCACCTCACCCAGCCCGGTGCCAGCATGAGCCGCCAGCCGCAGGCCACCGCCCGGCCCGAGGCGGGCAGGAGGGGGCTGATCAGCACGGTGCAGTCCAGCGCAGGTGTGGGGCCTGCGGAGGGGTGAGTGGGGGGGGCAGAGCTCCCCGGTGCCCCACGCGCTGAGCGATCCACGGGCACAGTGTCAGTCCCGAGGCGGGTCCCGGGGGTGCGGAGCAGGGCTGGGGAGTGGGGTCCCGGGAGCCCCAGCCCCACGGGATGCTGGAGAGAGGCAGCAGGGCCTGGGCCAGGATATCCGGGGCCTGGGGGCTTTGCCAGCCCGGGTTACGGGCGCATCCCTGTGGGCGCACAGAGACCAGGGCGGGGTCAGAGACAGGGGCAGCAGCCCAGGGAGCCATCGCTGCCCTCCCCAGCGCACTGATCCCTGCCCACTGGTGCCGCCCTGCCACCCAGGGCACAGAGCCACCGGGCACCACGCGCCGGAGCCCGGGGAGCTCAGAGCCGGCGCCAGGCACTAAAGCCCACGCGTGTCTCCCAGCAGCGGGGGCCGTACCCCGAGGACCTGGGTCCTGGACCCCTCCGGGGATGTGCACTATTGGTGGCTCAGTATCATGGTGGTTCCCATCCTGTACAACTGGATCATGCTCATCTGCAGGTGGGTGCGGTTGGGGGGCCACGGGGGCGGGGCTGGGGGGTCAACTGAGGCACAGGCTGGGGGTGTCACGGAGTGTGGGGGAGCCCAGGCCCTGCACCCCTCTTCCTGGGATCCACTGAGACTCTCAGCCAGCCAGTAAAACAGAAGGTTTATTGGACAACAGGAACACAGTCCAAAACAGAGCTTGTGGGTACAACCAGGACCCCTCAGTCAAGTCCTTCTGGGGGAGCAGGGAGCTTAGACCCCAGCCCTGGGGTTCCCTGTGTTCCTCCACCCAGCCCCAAACTGAAACTAAACCCCCCCAGCAGGCCCCCTCCTGCAGCCTCTGTTCACATTCCTGGGCAGAGGTGTCACCTCCCCCTCCCCCTCCCGGCTCAGGTGACAGGCTCTCAGGTCTCCCCTCCCCAGGGCACATTCCCAGGTCAACACTCCCCCCTCCCTGCTGCCTCACATCCTCACAGGGGGTGACTGGGGCATGGCTGGAGGGAGGCGGGAACATGGGCTGGGGGGCAGCCCAGGGAATCAGGCACTGACGGGGGCACTCCAGATCCGCTGTCCCTCTCCAGCCCCAGGTGCCCTGGGAGGCAGCTCCGCAGCCCCCCCCCCCCCCCTCGGTGCTGAGACAGCTGAGTACCCAGGAGTCCTGGCTGCTCTCTCGCCCCGAGCGTCCTGGGGACACACTCCGCATCCGTCCTGTCCTGTTACTGTGCATGGCGACCAGCTGCTGCGCTCCGCCCCAGAGGCGGCTGCACCCCAGGGCCGGGAGGAGCGAGTGACATCCGGGGGAGCGTTACTGCCCCGGCCGAGTTCAGGGGGACGGGCTGATGAGGGGACCCCCCCCACCCCCGGGGCAGGGCAGCGCTGCCATCCCCAGCGGGCAGATGGGACCAGGGCCTAGCACGGGGCACCGGCAGCACGGAAGGCAGCTCTGCCCAGCCCCAGTGCCGGCCCGACGCCCGGGCATCCGGGCATCCGTCCACTCGCAGCCGAGCCCACGAGCCAAGGGCCCCCGGGCCGGCTGGGGGGTGTCCAAGCCGGGTGGGGCAGGAGGGGGCGGGGACGGGGGGCACCCAGGGCAGGTGCCCGTGGGGAGCTCCCGGCACCGGGGTGACGCAGCGGCTCGGCCACTCGCAGGTCCTGCTTCCCCGAGGTGCAACAGCTGCACCTGGCCCTGTGGCTGAGCCTGGATTACCTGAGTGACCTGCTCTACCTCCTGGACATCGCCGTGCGACTCCACACTGGTGAGCCCCCGCCGCCCCCCAGCCTGCCCCCCGCCAGCCAGAGCCCTGCCCCCCGCCCTGCCCCCCGCCAGCCAGAGCCCAGCCCCCCGCCAGCCAGAGCCCGGCCCCCCGCCCTGCCCCCCGCCAGCCAGAGCCCTGCCCCCCGCCCTGCCCCCGCCAGCCAGAGCCCTGCCCCCCGCCAGCCAGAGCCCAGCCCCCCGCCCTGCCCCCCGCCAGCCAGAGCCCTGCCCCTCGCCAGCCAGAGCCAGGCCCCCCGCCCTGCCCCCCGCCAGCCAGAGCCAGGCCCCCCGCCCTGCCCCCCGCCAGCCAGAGCCCAGCCCCCCGCCCTGCCCCCGCCAGCCAGAGCCCTGCCCCCCGCCAGCCAGAGCCCAGCCCCCCGCCAGCCAGAGCCCGGCCCCCCGCCCTGCCCCCGCCAGCCAGAGCCCTGCCCCCCGCCCTGCCCCCCGCCAGCCAGAGCCCAGCCCCCCGCCAGCCAGAGCCCGGCCCCCCGCCCTGCCCCCCGCCAGCCAGAGCCCTGCCCCCCGCCCTGCCCCCGCCAGCCAGAGCCCTGCCCCCCGCCAGCCAGAGCCCAGCCCCCCGCCCTGCCCCCCGCCAGCCAGAGCCCTGCCCCTCGCCAGCCAGAGCCCAGCCCCCCGCCCTGCCCCCCGCCAGCCAGAGCCCAGCCCCCCGCCAGCCAGAGCCCAGCCCCCCGCCCTGCCCCCGCCAGCCAGAGCCCTGCCCCCCGCCAGCCAGAGCCCAGCCCCCCGCCTTGCCCCCCGCCAGCCAGAGCCCTGCCCCTCGCCAGCCAGAGCCCAGCCCCCCGCCCTGCCCCCCGCCAGCCAGAGCCCAGCCCCCCGCCAGCCAGAGCCCGGCCCCCCGCCCTGCCCCCGCCAGCCAGAGCCCAGCCGCCTGCCCTGCCCCCCGCCAGCCAGAGCCCAGCCCCCCGCCCTGCTCCCCGCCAGCCAGAGCCCGGCCCCCCAGCCTGCCCCCCGCCAGCCAGAGCCCGGCCCCCCAGCCTGCCCCCCGCCAGCCAGAGCCCGGCCGCCCGCCCTGCCCCCCGCCAGCCAGAGCCCGGCCGCCCGCCCTGCCCCCCGCCAGCCAGAGCCCAGCCGCCTGCCCCTGCCCACACCCCCCCGCCCACCGTGCCCAGACCCCTGCCCTGCCCCCTGCCCCCCGCCCCCCATCCAGGTTCTCCCAATCCCCAAGGACCAAGCCCCAGACCCAGGTCAATATACAAATCAGATCCTAGCCACAAATCACGCTGTTGCCAATCCTTTCGAATCTAAAATCTAAAGGTTTATTCATAAAAGGGAAAAGATAGAGAGGAGAGCTAGAATGGGTGAAATAGAATCAATGACAGACAGTAACGGCCAAGTTCTTGGTTCAGGCTTGCAGCAGTGGTGGAATAAACTGCAGGTTCAAATCAAGTCTCTGGAGAACACCCCCAGCTGGGATGGTGTCACGGAGTGTGGGGGAGTCCAGGCCCTGCACCCCTCTTCCTGGGATTCACTGAGACTCTCAGCCAGCCAGTAAAACAGAAGGTTTATTGGACCACAGGAACACAGTCCACAACAGAGCTTGTGGGTACAACCAGGACCCCTCAATCACGTCCTTCTGGGGGAGCAGGGAGCTTAGACCCCAGCCCTGGGGTTCCCTGTGTTCCTCTCCCCAGCCCCAAACTGGAACTAAACCCCCCCAGCAGGCCCCCTCCTGCAGCCTCTGTTCACATTCCTGGGCAGAGGTGTCACCTCCCCGTCCCCCTCCTGGCTCAGGGGACAGGCTCTCAGGTCTCCCATCCCCAGGGCACATTCCCAGGTCAACACTCCCCCCTCCCTGCTGAGTCACATCCTCACAGACGGGTTGTTCAGTCCTTTGTAAAAAGAACAGGAGGACTTGGGGCACCTTAGAGACATCCGATGCAGTGAGCTGTAGCTCAGGAAAGCTCATGCTCCAATAAATGGGTTAGTCTCTAAGGTGCCCCAAGTCCTCCTGTTCTTTTTGCGAATACAGACGAACACGGCTGCTCCTCTGAAATCAGTCCTTTGTGTAGAGCCTCCATTTGTAGGGAAGTCCCTCCAGAGGCCAGAGGCAGGACTGAAGAGGAGCTGCAGCAGCTTTCTATAGTCTCTCGCCATGTGGTCTCTGCTGTCTGTGTCCCAAGGACAAGCTGCCCATCCCCTGGCCTGGAAACACCTCAGAGTCCTGTCCCTAGGCAGGTCCCTGCACACCTGGCTGAGCCCCCAGGCGTCTCTGCCGTCTCTCAGTGGGTCAGTTGTGTCACGGAGGGTCCTTAATGGGCCACCCAGCAGGCTGGGCAGAGCTGACAGCCACGTGTCTGGGGCGCCCCCCAGAAGCAGAGCACACGTCTGAACTGCAGACCGGACAGAGCCAATGTTCATAACTTCAACTACAGAAATCGTACCCGCAGATAGACAGCATCAGCCTAACCAGCCCACCAGCACCTTGACTTAGGCGCCTTCTTTGACCCCCTTTATACAAGATTTGGTGCCACTGGGGGGCCTCGGTCGCAACAATGATCTACACACTCCCAGTTCACGTCAGTAACATCACAGCCCCGCCCGCCGAGCCCCGCCCCTCAGCCACAATCCCAGCCCTTCTGTCCAGCCCTGCCCAAGTCCCCCGTGCCCTGTGCCCATCGCGGCACCTGGGGGCTGCTCTGGAGTGGGGAGCACGGAGCGGCGCATGCTGGGGCTCATGGTCTGCGCAAGCCGAGCGTTCGCCCTCGGCATGCGGGAGGGGGCAGGCCTGGCACCCTGGGCCACGCCGTGCCCAGGAGGAGCCAGTGCCAAGGCCACAGCTGGCACCGGGCCCCCTAGGCAGCCCCAGCCCCAGAGCGGCCCCCAGCCCCGCGACGTGCTTAGCGGACCCCTGGGAACCCGGGAGCCCCCGGAACCTGGCCCCAGGGAGCCCTGCAGGGGCGCCGTGCCCAGAGCCGTGGGGGCCCTGGGCTCAGTGCCCCCGCCTCCCCCGGCAGGCTTCCTGGAGCAGGGGATCCTGGTGCGGGACCGGGCCCGGACGGCCCGAGCCTACCTGCGCTCCGCACACCTGCCGTGGGACGTGGCCTCGGTGCTGCCCACCGACCTGCTGTACCTGCGGCTGGGCCTGCAGGTGCCGGCCGTGCGGGCCAACCGCCTGCTGCGCACGCCGCGCCTGGCCGAGGCCCTGGAGCGGCGGGAGACGCGCACGGCCCGCCCCCACGCCCTCCGCATCGCCCGGCTCATGCTCTGCGTCCTGCTCGCCGCCCACTGGCACGCCTGCGCCTACTACGCGCTCTCGGGCGCCATCGGCTACGGGGCGGACGCCTGGGTGTACCCCAACCACAGCCGGCCCGGCTTCGCCCGCCCGCTGCGCCAGTACCTGCACAGCCTCCACCTCTCCGCGCTGGTGCTCGGCACCGTGGGCGACACGCCCCCGCCCCAGCGCCAGGAGGAGTTCCTCTTCGCGGCCGCCGGCTGCCTGCTGGCCGTCCTGGGCTTCGCCACCGTCATGGGCAGCATGAGCTCCGTCGTCTCCAGCCTGAGCGCGGCCGAGGCCGCCCTCTACCCCCGACGCCGAGCGGGCGCAGGCCTACCTGCGGCTGCACCGCGTGGGCCGGCGCCTGGAGAGCCGCGTGGCCCGCTGGCAGCAGCACCTGCGGCTCCACCGCAAGGTGACCAACGAGCAGCAGGCCCTGCGGCACCTGCCCCGGCCGCTGCGGGCCGAGCTGGCGGTGAGCGTGCACCTGGCCGCCCTGCGCAAGGTGCAGCTCTTCCAGGCCTGCGAGCGGGGCCTGCTGGAGGAGCTGGTGCTCAAGCTGCGGCCCCAGGTCTACAGCCCGGGCGAGTACGTCTGCCGCAAGGGCGACATCGGGCGGGAGATGTACTTCGTCCGCGAGGGGCGGCTGGCCGTGGTGGGCGACGACGGGCGCACGCAGCTCGCCGTGCTGGGCGAGGGGCTCTACTTCGGGGAAATCAGCATCATTAACATCAAGGGTAAGGCTGGCGGCAGGCTCCCGCCCCCGGCTCCCGCCCGCCCCGCAGCCCCTGCCCCCGGCTCCCGCCCTGTCCTCATCCCCCGGCTCCCGCCCCCGGCTCCCGCCCGCCCCGCAGCCCCTGCCCCCACCCCCGGCTCCCGCCCTGTCCTCATCCCCCGGCTCCCGCCCACCCCGCAGCCCCTGCCCCCGCCCCCTGCTCCAGCCCCCGGCTCCCGCCCACCCCGCAGCCCCTGCCCCCGCACCCGGCTCCCGCCCGCCCCGCAGCCCCTGCTCCCACCCCCGGCTCCCGCCCGCCCCGCAGCCCCTGCTCCCGCCCCCGGCTCCCGCCCGCCCCGCAGCCCCTGCCCCCACCCCCGGCTCCCGCCCGCCCCGCAGCCCCTGCTCCCGCCCCCGGCTCCCGCCCGCCCCGCAGCCCCTGCCCCGGCTCCCGCCCTGTCCTCATCCCCCGGCTCCCGCCCCGGCTCCGCCCGCCCCGCAGCCCTGCCCCCGCCCCCGGCTCCTGCCCTGTCCTCATCCCCCGGCTCCCGCCCCCGGCTCCCGCCCACCCCACAGCCCCTGCTCCCGCCCCCGGCTCCCGCCCGCCCCGCAGCCCCTGTCCCCGCCCCCGGCTCCCGCCCGCCCCGCAGCCCCTGCCCCCGCCCCCGGCTCC
Organism: Lepidochelys kempii; assembly: GCF_965140285.1. Taxonomy (NCBI): domain Eukaryota; kingdom Metazoa; phylum Chordata; order Testudines; family Cheloniidae; genus Lepidochelys; species Lepidochelys kempii. Next base: position 846,281 of record NC_136380.1, on the reverse strand, counting down.
CGCCCGCCCCGCAGCCCCTGCTCCCGCCCCCGGCTCCCGCCCGCCCCGCAGCCCCTGCCCCCACCCCCGGCTCCCGCCCGCCCCGCAGCCCCTGCTCCCTCCCCCGGCTCCCGCCCTGTCCTCATCCCCCTGCTCCCGCCCCCGGCTCCTGCCCGCCCCGCAGCCCCTGCTCCCGCCCCCGGCTCCCGCCCGCCCCGCAGCCCCTGCCCCCAGCTCCCGCCCTGTCCTCATCCCCCGGCTCCCGCCCCCGGCTCCCGCCCGCCCCGCAGCCCCTGCCCCCGGCTCCCGCCCTGTCCTCATCCCCCGGCTCCCGCCCCCGGCTCCCGCCCGCCCCGCAGCCCCTGCCCCTGGCTCCCGCCCTGTCCTCATCCCCCTGCTCCAGCCCCCGGCTCCCGCCCACCCCGCAGCCCCCTGCCCCCGCCCCCGGCTCCCGCCCGCCCCGCAGCCCTGCCCCCGGCTCCCGCCCTGTCCTCATCCCCCGGCTCCCGCCCCCGGCTCCCGCCCGCCCCGCAGCCCCTGCCCCTGGCTCCCGCCCCCAGCTCCCGCCCGCCCCACAGCCCCTGCCCCCACCCCCTGCTCCCGCCCCCAGCTCCCGCCCTGTCCTCATCCCCCGGTTCCCGCCCACCCCACAGCCCCTCCTCCCACCCCCTGCTCCCATCCCACAGCCCCCTGCTCCCACCAACCCCGCAGGCCCTGCTCCCGCCCCGCAGCCCCCGATTCCCACCCCACCATCGTCCCCCAGTTCCCGCCCACCCCACAGCCCCCTGCTCCTGCCCGCCCCACAGCCCCAGGCTCCCACCCCACAGGCCCTGGTCCCGCCCTGCAGCCACTTGCTCCCACCCCCTGCTCCCACCCCGCCCTACAGCCCCAATTCCTGCCCACCCCTTCCTACCTTCCTGCCCTGCAGCCCCCTGCTCCCACCCCCTGCTCCCAACCCAGCCTACATCCCGGGGCCAGGTGGGACGTTGGGGGCTCCGGGCAGGGCCAAGCGGGATGTTGGGGGCCCCAGGGCCAGATGGGATGTTGGGGGCTCCGGGCAGGGCCAAGCAGGATGTCGGGGGCTCCGGGGCCAGGGCCAAGCAGGATGTCGGGGGCCCCAGGGACGGGCCAGGCGGGATGTTGTGGGTTCCAAGGCCGAGGCCAGCTGGGATGTTGGGGACCCCAGGGACGGGGCCAGGCGGGATGTTGGGGGCTCCGGGGCAGGGCCAAGCAGGATGTCGGGGGCTCCGGGGCCAGGGCCAGGCTGGATGTTGGGGGCTCCGGGGCAGGGCCAAGCAGGATGTCGGGGGCTCCGGGGCCAGGGCCAGGCTGGATGTTGGGGGCTCCAGGGCAGGGCCCAGGGATGTTCAGGGTTCACCCGGCTGCACCCCTGGGGCCAGTGGGGCCTTGGTCCCAGCCGGTCCTGTCTCCGCAGGGAACAGGTCAGGGAACCGCCGCACGGCCAACATCCAGAGCATCGGCTATTCGGACCTGTTCTGCCTGTCCAAGGAGGACCTGCAGGCCGTGCTGAGCGAGTTCCCCAGCGCCAAGGCCGCCCTGGAGGCCAAGGGCCGGGAGATCCTCCTGGCATGGACAAGCTGGACGTGAAGGCCGTGGAGGAGGAGAGCGCGCGCCAGCAGGAGGCCGAGCGGCGCACCGGGGCCCTGGAGGACGCGCTGGACACGCTGCAGACCAAGTTCGCCCGGCTGCTGGCCGAGCTGGAGTCCAGCGCCTTCAAGCTGGCCCTGCGCATCGAGCGCCTGGAGTGGCAGACGCAGGCCTGGGCTGGCGCCAGCGGGGAAGGCCCGGGGGCTGTGCCCGGGCAGTGAGGGCCGAGGGCCGGCTCGTGGCCCCCCGTCCCAGCGGAGCCCAGAGAGGCCGGCGGGTCCCAGTGCACGGCTGGGCTGCTGTGGCGGGGGGGAGCCAGGTGTCACAGACCCCCAGGTCGCGCCCACTCTCGGCCCTGTGCGGTCCCTGGGGGGAGCCCCCTTCAGTGTGACAGCCCTTCTCGGGGGGCCACTCTCTTTTGGGGTGTGACGAAGCAGGACTGTTCTTAATGTTTCCTCTGAATATTGCGGGGGTGCCTCAGTTTCCCCTTAAAGCAGTTCTTAAGTATCTAGGCGGTGGGATGGGGGGCTATGATCATTGCAGAGCCCTAGAGGGCAGGTGTGTGCAGGGGTCTGAACACAGAAAGGGTGGACAACCCTGTTTCCTGGCCACTGATGGCCTGGGCCCTTCCCCCCTGCAAGGTGCCAACGGAAGGTGTAAGGGAGCAAAGGGATCAGGTGGCCTCCTGGCCCAGGAGAGAGACAAAGGCCGAAGGAGGGGAAGGAGCGTTTCAGTTTGGAGCTGGCTGGGGTCAGAGGTCAGACCCAGGAAGGTGGAAGCCGGGTGAGCTGTATGTCCTGGTCTCACGGGGTCCCCGGCGATGCTCTGGAACTGCTCCCTACGAAGCCAGTGAGGACTCTGAGGAAGTCTCCTCTCTGGGAGCAGCCTGTCTGCAGGACACCCAGCTCACCCGGCTTCCACCTTCCTGGGTCTGACCTCGGAGCATTCAGCCTCCTCTGCCCTCCGTGCGCTTCCCACAGCGAGTCCCCCCAGGTGGGGTCCTGGGAAGCCAGAGGGTCCTGTACCCCAACTCCACAGTCAGACGTGACTCTCAGCCAGCTAGGAAAACAGAAGGTTTATTAGACGACAGGAACATGGTCTAACACAGAGCTTGTAGGTGCAGAGAACGGGACCCCTCAGCTGGGTCCATTTTGGGGGGCAGTGAGCAGACAACCCCGTCTGCACTTCACTCCACGTCCCCAGCCTGCCCCAAACTGAAACTCTCTCCAGCCCCTCCTCCTCTGGGCTTTGTCCCTTTCCCGGGCCAGGAGGTCACCGGATTCCTTTGTTCTCCAACCCTTTAGCTCTCACCTTGCAGGGGGGAAGGGCCCAGGCCATCAGTTGCCAGGAAACAGGGTGTCGGCCATTCTCTGTGTCCAGACCCCTGCACACACCTGCCCTCTAGGGCTCTGCAGTGATCATACACCCTTACTCCACCACCCAGACACTCAAGAACTGTATAGGGGAAACTGAGGCACCCCCACACTATTCAGAGGAAACATTAAGAACAGTCCCGCTTCATCACATCTCTCCCCCCTTCGAGATCGAACTGAGCAGGGTCACTTTAGCCGGTGACCTGGGGAAGTTCGAAGCCACCAACGTTCCCATGGATGCCCCAGCATCTCTCCCATTCCTTGGTAGGAGTTACACCAGGCCCTTCCAGTTTCACGCCCTCCCTTCGGTTGGGGGGTGTTCGATAGCACTCGCAGGCCGCATGTGGGAAGGTTTATGCAGCCCCTGCCCTTTGGCCACCCCAAAACCCCAGGGGGTCAAACTGGGATTGGGTCTTCTCCCAACAAGCCGGCCAAACACAGCCACTTGGTTATGGGACTGTTTAACTTTCTTAACAGCTCTCACTCGATCTGAGACCTTCTCAAAGCTCTCCACACTGGGTCTTTCAACAAAGTGAAAGTGGCTTCATTCACAACAGAAAATTTCTGGCTGTTAGGAACTGAAACTTTCTTGATTAAATCACTTTCACACCCTTCAGTGGCAGTAAACTGCTTGCAAAGACTCCATGAGGATTCCTTTCCCTAGGGACTTTTCTATGCAACAATTCACCCCTCACAGAAATTCTGCTCTTACCCTCTTTACCTAGGGCTTACTCCAGAGGAACACTTTCCTGAGCAACAACAGACTCTTTCTGGGTCTCCCTTACATCCAGAATCACCTCTGGCCCATCCGGCGGATTCCTACACAATCCCCTTTCAGGCAAACTGACAGACTTCCTAGATAAAAGGTTAGAAGCATTCTCCTTCCTTTGCCACACACAAGTTCAGGAAGCTTTTCCTTCTTGCTACAGGTTTCCACACCCTCAGTAGGTAACACAATCACACACCTTCCCGCTCTCCTTGTGCCCTGGCTAGGATCTCACCCTGATTAGACAGAGTTGCTACATCCTTTCCAACAACACACTAGCAACAGGCAAAATACAAGCACCAGAATTGTCTGGGCTCTGGGATTTTGCATAGACACTAACTGGCTGCGACCTAGTTACAGGGCCATTCTCCTGAGCAGACACAAACTTAGGGCCCTTCCTTCCTGGGCTTTAGCTGAATCCAGAACCAGCTCTGGGACAACTACACGACCCTCAACCATCACAGGCTGAAAGGCCCCTTCTGTCTGCTCCACAGACAAAGAAGAGCCAGACACACCTTCTCCTTTCCCAGACACCCAGCTTGGGATCTCATTCCCCTGGTCCCAGCACACAGGGCTGGTCACAGACAACTGCTTGGAGACCGGGGTAGCTCCCTCCATAGGCAAGTCAATACCCCTGACAGACACAGGCACGTTTCCTTCACTGTCCCAATTCTCCACCCAGCTAACAGGTAAGGTCCAGGGACTCTCATCTTCCACTCTCCTGGCCTTCCCACCCTGCTGACTAGACACAGCCATCAGCTCACAAGGCTGCCTAGGCTCATCCCGACTTTCCTTACCAAGCACCTTGCCACTCCCCACAGACCCCTGCTCTGCCTGTGTCTCCCCCCACTCAGCTGGGGTCTCAGCTCCCACTGTGCTCAGCACTGCCCTTGCTGTCCCAGTGGGGCAGGCCACTGCTTTCCTCAATGCATCAGAGCCAGCGAGAGTCCCCACTCTTGTGTGCAAGGGGGCAGGGAGCATCTCTCTGTCCCACCCAGCCCCAGGGGGCTGGTTACAGGCAGGCAGGTAGCCTGAGCCAAGCAGCTCCTCCCTGCTGCCAGCCAGGTCATCTGCATTTTCACTGACCATTTCCCTCTCCGCCGATTGGTTCCCTGGATTCAAATTCAAAACCTCGGCAGTTACAGGAGCAGGGCCTGGATCCTGTCCCAAAGAGACACAGTCACCCCACAACAGGGTCTCACAGCCGATATCCTGGAGAACCCCAACGACCAGCCAGCCCCACCTCTCCTGGGTCTGCACAGGAATCTGGGCCATAGGCAGGGCGAGGGGCTTCGTCCCTGGGACCCTCACCCAGCTCACACAGCCCCTCAGCCTCTGAGGCTGCACCACCGGGGGCCTGACAACAGTTCCCTCTGTCCCAGGATCTCGCCACCCCAGGAATGTCTCCCCATTGACCATCCCCTTCCGCTCCCACTGGGGGTCCGAGGGGCCTGGGCCCAGGATACTCCACCCAGACATATAGGTTGGGACCAGGAGTGGGAGCCTGTCCACCTCCCCACCCATCTGGCTGACGGAGTCTATGGCCTTGGGACCCAGCAAGGGAGCTAGACACCGGGGCTTTTCCGCAGGGTCCCTCTGGTTCAAATCGCCAGCCTGCTCAAAGGCAGTGAGGTGGCATCCACATCCCCCCACTCCTTAACCAGGGGCAGCAATTTAGTCTCGAGGTTCCCTGTAGAACTGGCCCCCCGGGGTCTATCCCCACTCACCCCGGGGAGGTCCCCTAGGCCTCTCCGCTCCCCCACCGCCAGTTCATGCTGCTGCTGCTGCTTCTGCAGCTCTTTCTCGGGCTCTCGCTGTCTCCCACGGTCCTCTTGCTCTCTCGGACTCAGCTCCAATCCCGTCCGTCTCGATCCCCCGATGGGGAACCCGATTGTGAAGACCCCCGTCTGGTTGGGGACAGGAGTCTTGGCGATGCCGGCTCCCACTCCAGCTGCTCCCAGATCCTGCTATAGCCCCATTTGGGGTCAGGAATCTGTTCCTTAGAGCGGTCATCCCCCTCCAGCTGCACGATGAACTCTGCTTTCGTGAACTTCCCAATGCTCAACCCTCTCTTCCTGCACAGGGTTACAATGTCCTTCTTAAGGAGACGGGGACAGGCCATCACTCCGCTCTTCCCAAGTTGCTGCGGACTCACAGGCCTGTGTGTTCTCAGCTCCCCACGGTTTCCAGGGAGAACCCCTCGTGTGCCAGCCCTTCTCGAGGTCACCACCTCTTTGCCAGGGTCGAGCTGCAGACTCCTCCGTCCCTTGGACTGCTCACTGCAATCCCCAGGGGACCCTGTTACTGCAAAAGTCCTTCTCTCTCCCCGGGCCAAGCTGCAGGCTCCTCCGCCCCTGAGACTGCCCCTGAGACTGCTCACCACAGTCCCCAGGGGGACCCCATTACTGCACAGTCCTTCTCGCTGGTCACACACTCCCAGGGGTTAACCGCCCCCTGAAACCGTCTCTCTTTGAATCTTCAGTACGCCTGGTCCCCGTCAATCCCCCTTTGTTTTACTGCTCCCCCGTCACTTACTGCAGGAAGTGCCGTCCACAGGGTGCAGTACATCCCACCGCTGCCACCAGTTGTAACAGAGTCTCTGGGTGATGCTCTGAAACTGCTGCCTGCGAAGCCAGTCAGGACTCTGGGGAAGTCTCCTTTCTGTGAGCAGCCTGTCTGCGGGACACACAGCTCACCCGGCTCCACCTTCCTGGGTCTGACCTCGGAGCATTCAGCATCCTCTGCCCCTCCGTGCGCTTCCCACAGCGAGTCCACCCAGGCGGGGTCCTGGGGAAGCCAGAGGGTCCTGCCCCTCAACTCCGCAGGCAGACGTGACTCTCAGCCAGCCAGTAAAACAGGAGGGTTTATTAGATGACAGGAACATGGTCTAAACCAGAGCTTGCAGGTACAGAGAACAGGACCCCTCAGCCGGGTCCATTTTGTGGGGCAGTGAGCCAGACAACCCCGTCTGCACTTCACTCCATGTCCCCAGCCAGCCCCAAACTGCCTTCCCCTCCAGCCCCACCTCCTCTGGGCTTTGTCCCTTTCTGGGCCAGGAGGGCACCTGATTCCTTTGTTCTCCAACCCTTTAGCTCTCACCTTGCAGGGGGGAAGGGCCCAGGCCATCAGTTGCCAGGAAACAGGGTGTCGGCCATTCTCTGTGTCCAGACCCCTGCACATACCTGCCCTCTAGGGCTCTGCAATGATCATACACCCTTACCCCACCCCCTAGATACTTAAGAACTGCCTAGGGGAAACTGAGGCACCCCCACACTATTCAGAGGAAACATTAAGAACAGTCCCACTTTGTCACACCTGGGGACAGGCTGCTCACAGAGAGGAGGGTCCTCCAGAGTCTTGCCTGTCTTCATGGGGAGCAGTTCCAGAGCATCGCCTGGGGACTCCGGGACAGGGGGGCACTTAGGGGTCGTACCATGGCACGGGGTATGGGGGGGGAAACTGAGGGTCGTACCACATCACGGGACTCTGTGGGGGCACGGGGGGGTTGTACCACGTCACGGGGCTCTGGGGGGGCTGTCTCCCGGCCGCGTGGGCGGGCAGCTCTGGGCGCCAGGTGCCCAGACAATGGGCGAGCGGCTGGGGTGAAAAACTGCAGCTGTTCCCCACCCGCCCCCCCAGGTAAACAGGCCGGAGCTCGGAGCCGCGAGTCAACACGGCCCCGCCGGCAAGCGCGATACCCGTGCCGCCCGCCCGCCCGCTCGGATAAGCAGGGCAAACACAGGATGCCTGCGGGGCCAGGCGCTGCCGGGAGACGGCGTCCGCTCCCCGGGCCCCTCACCCGACGTGGGGCAGCTCCATCCTGGCCCTGCCCCCCACGCAGCACCCCGGGCCCACCCGCCCTAACGCGACACCCCACAGCACCGGCCACCCGGACGCCTGGGTTCTGCTCCTGGCCCCCTCCCCGGTCTCTGATCCCAGACCCCCATTCGGCCTGTGGGTGTGTCTGGGCCCAGCCCCGGGCCGGGGGATCCGGCTACACAACCCCCAGGAACCCTGTGGGGCTGGGCCTGGATCCGCCGCAAGCCGATGCCGGGTGCCAGCCAGGGGGCATTGAATGGACCTGGGGTTCCAGCAGCTTTTCCTGGGGGCCGGACCCCAAACCCCACTCCCCCTCATCCTAGGGGCCGGACCCTTGGGCCCCGCTTCCCCAGCCCTGTCCTGGGGGCCGGACGCCTGGCCACACTCCCCCCCATCACATTAAAGGGTGTAAAATGTTCATAAATACGAATAAAAAGGGGGGGTAGATGGCCCAAGATTAGGCCGCGAGGCGTCGTGGTTTACGGTATTTTGGCTGGGGCTTCAAACGCTGGAAGTGGCCCAGGCCTCTCTGGACCCCTGCGAGGGCCTGGCCAGGCCCAGCACCCACGTGGGCTCCCCCCGAACCCCTCCCTTCCCGCTGGGCTCCGAGGTTACAGCCAGGCTCTGGGGCCTGGGGGAGACGGAGGGACCCTGTGTGGGATGCCAAACAGTGCTGGAGGGGAGCAGGCGCCCCACCCCTGGGCTCCCCACAGCTCTGCCGGTGCCCCTCACTCCCAACCCGCAGCCCCCTGCCAGCCCAGCCCTGCACCCCCACAGCTCTGCCGGTGCCCCTCACTCCCGACCCGCAGCCCCCTGCCAGCCCGGCCCTGCCCCCCAGCTCTGCCGGTGCCCCTCACTCCCGACCCGCAGCCCCCTGCCAGCCCGGCCCTGCCCCCCAGCTCTGCCGGTGCCCCTCACTCCCGACCCGCAGCCCCCTGCCAGCCCGGCCCTGCCCCCCAGCTCTGCCGGTGCCCCTCACTCCCGACCCGCAGCCCCCTGCCCCCCCCCCCACAGCTTGGCGGTGCCCCTCACTCCCAACACGCAGCCCCCTGCCAGCCCGGCCCTGCCCCCCAGCTCTGCCGGTGCCCCTCACTCCGACCGGCAGCCCCCTGCCCCCCCCCCACAGCTTGGCGGTGCCCCTCACTCCCAACACGCAGCCCCCTGCCAGCCCGGCCCTGCCCCCCAGCTCTGCCGGTGCCCCTCACTCCCGACCGGCAGCCCCCTGCCCCCCCCCACAGCTTGGCGGTGCCCCTCACTCCCAACACGCAGCCCCCTGCCAGCCCGGCCCTGCCCCCCAGCTCTGCCGGTGCCCCTCACTCCCGACCCGCAGCCCCCTGCCAGCCCGGCCCTGCCCCCCAGCTCTGCCGGTGCCCCTCACTCCCGACCGGCAGCCCCCTGCCCCCCCCACAGCTTGGCGGTGCCCCTCACTCCCAACACGCAGCCCCCTGCCAGCCCGGCCCTGCCCCCCAGCTCTGCCGGTGCCCCTCACTCCCGACCCGCAGCCCCCCCTTCCCGTGGCGCCGGGCCGGCAGGGGGCGCTGTTCGCTCGCGGATCCGCCGCCGGTGCGGGCTCGGGCTCGGGCTCAGTCGGTCCCGGCGCTGGAGCCGAGCGGAGGCTGCGGCGGGTCCGGACCGGGGACCTGGGCGCTGCCCGGGCGAGCCGCCGCGAGGCGCCGGGGATGGGCGCGGCCGGAGCCCTGGACCCGCGGCGCATGAACGAGACGCTGCTGCAGCGGCTGCTGTGCGCGGGGGGGCCCGGCAACGCCTCGGGCTGGAACCGGAGCCTCTGCGACCCGCTGCGGAGCCCCGGAGGTGAGACCGGCCCCCCCGCACGGCCCCCCCGCCGAGACCGGCCCCCCGCCTCCCTCTGCCCCGGGACCCCCGCCGAGACCGGCCCCCCCGCCTCCCTCTGCCCCGGCCCCCAGGTGAGACCGGCCCCCCCGCACGGCCCCCCCGCCGAGACCGGCCCCCCCGCCTCCCTCTGCCCGGCCCCCAGGTGAGACCGGCCCCCCCGCACGGCCCCCCCGCCGAGACCGGCCCCCCGCCTCCCTCTGCCCCGGGCCCCCAGGTGAGACCGGCGCCCCCCCGCCTCCCTCTGCCCGGGCCCCCAGGTGAGACCGGCGCCCCCCCGCCTCCCTCTGCCCCGGGCCCCCAGGTGAGACCGGCGCCCCCCCGCCGAGACCGGCCCCCCCGCCTCCCTCTGCCCCAGCCCCCAGGTGAGACCGGCCCCCCCGCACGGCCCCCCCGCCGAGACCGGCCCCCCCCCTCCCTCTGCCCCGGCCCCCCCGCCGAGACCGGCCCCCCCGCACGGCCCCCCCGCCGAGACCGGCCCCCCGCCTCCCTCTGCCCCGGCCCCCCGCCGAGACCGGCCCCCCCGCACGGCCCCCCCGCCGAGACCGGCCCCCCGCCTCCCTCTGCCCCGGGCCCCCAGGTGAGACCGGCCCCCCCGTACCCGCCTCCCCCGCCGAGACCAGCCCCCGCCTCTCTCTGCCCCGGCCCCCAGGTGAGACCGGCCCCCTCGTACGGCCCCCCTTACCACCCCCCCCACCGAGACCGGCCCCCCCGCCTCTCTCTGCCCCGCCCCCAGGTGAGACCGGCGCCCCCCCCCACCGAGACCGGCCCCCCCGCTCTCTCTGCCCCGGCCCCCAGGTGAGACCGGCGCCCCCCCCACCGAGACCGGCCCCCCCGCCTCTCTCTGCCCCGGCCCCCAGGTGAGACCGGCGCCCCCCCCCACCGAGACCGGCCCCCCCGCCTCCCTCTGCCCCGGGCCCCCAGGTGAGACCGGCGCCCCCCCGCCGAGACCGGCACCCCCGCCTCCCTCTGCCCGGGCCCCCAGGTGAGACTGGCCCCCCCGCCCCGCACGCACTGCCCCGTGTGTCATACTCCCCGCACTGCCCCCAGCCCCAGGGCTCGGCCTTCGCTAAGATGGGGCCAGGGTCCCTGCTGCCAGGGTGGGGGTGAGTCCCAGGGGCTCCATCCTGCGCCCCCCACATCTGGGGCAGGGAGCCTCTGACTCTGGGAGCTGCTGGGCTGGGAATCTGGGGGGAAAAGCTGCAAGGGAGAAGCTGTTCCCCCCCACACACCCTGCCGGTGCCCCTCACTCCCAGCCCACAGCCCCCCACAGCCCTGCCGGTGCCCCCTCGCTCCTGACCTGCAGCCCCCCCAGCCCAGCCGGTGCCCCTCACTCCTGACCTGCAGCCCCCCAGCCCAGCTGTGATTCTCTCTTAGGCAGGGGAAAGGTGAGTTGTGCTGCCCTCCCAGTGTGTGCCCGGGGGGGGGGGGCGTGGGACACGTGGGGGGAGCGCCCCCCCCCCACAGGGGTGTGGAAGGCACCCTTAGGTGCAGGGTGCCAAGTGCTGGAATCTGGGGCCTTCCCCTCTCGGGGGCACCAGTCCGGCCCTGGCCTGGGGGGCGCTGGACTAGGGCTGCTGGGGTCCCCGCGACCCCCCCAGGCCGGCTCTGTGCGGAGGTGTCACTGGGTCCGAGCTGCCCGTTACCGCCGCGCAGGGAGGGGCGTTGGCTCCCCGCCTCCGTCCAGACGGGCGTCCAGCCTGGGGCCGGGTTTGTCCCTTGTTTCCGTGTCTGGCTTCTCGCCCTGTCGGTGCCCTCACTCCCGACCCGCAGCCCCTGGCTCCCCGCCCCCAGCCGCCGGACTGGAGCCACCCTGGCCTGGGGCTGGGCCCTGTGCAGGTACCAGAGCCTCTGCTCTCCTGCCCACCCCCCGGGCGTTCGGCCCAGAGGGGCCTGGGGGGGTGGCTTGTCCGCTGTGGCCCCGGATCCTTCGGTGTCCCGCTGAGCTGGCGTGTGGCATCGGCTCCAGAGCCAGGGGCGGGGGCATCTCCAGGCCTTGCCGGCGTGGCCCCGGGGAAACCAGCCGTTTGCCCAGGACTCGTAGCCGCGCCGCGTGGCTCTGCTGGGATCCACTGGGCACCCCCACTTAGCAGCCCCTGTGAGGGGCCCCCGGGCTCCAGCCGCCTGCGGCCCCTGCCCGGGTGCCCCCGACATCCAGCGGCCTGTTCCGGCTGATGCTCGGCAGCTGGCGCCAGCCACGGGCGGACACGGGACGCTGGGCTGCCGGGGCCCTCGGGTGACCTTGGCCTGCCCGGCGGGGCCGGGGCAGCTGGACGCCCCGGCTGAGGCCCCCGGGAGTTGGCGCCGGGCTGGGGAGGGAGGGGCCCAGCCAGAGCGCGCAGGCCAGGGGGCTCATCCCTCCCCCACCTGGGCTCTCTGGGGTTTATCGTCACCCGCGACCCAGCTGGGGCAACTGAGGGCCCAGGGCAAGGGAGGTTAATGGAGCAGCATCCCCCAGACCCCTCAACAACCACCAACCCCCTGGGACCGAGTCCGGCTCGGGCTCCCTCCCACGTCTCTGTCGCCCCAGGCATGAGGTCAGCCTGTTCCCGGAGCTCCCCCGGTCCCCTACCCATCCCCTGCCGGACATGGGACACAGGCTCCCTGAGCCCCCGCCGGACCCAGTCCCCGGCCCAGAGCCCCCCCCCGAGCCCTCCTGCCGGACACGGGACAGAGCACCTCCTGAGCCCCTCCTAAGCCCCCCCGGTCCCCTGCCCGGAGCCTCCCCTGAGCAGCCCCACCGACACGGGACAGAGCCCCACTGAGCCTCCCCTGGGCCCCCCACCGGACATGGGACAGAGCCCCCCCGAGTCCCCTCACCGGTTCCATGCCCAGACCCCCCCTGAGCACCCCACGCCAGACACAGGACAGAGCTCCTCCTGAGCCTCCCCTGCCCTGAGCCCCCTCTGAGCCCCCCCCCACTGGACATGGGACAGAGCCCCCCCCCGAGCCCCCTGCCTGCTCTGTGCTGGCTGGTCCCACTGTGGGGGTTCGGGGGAGGGGCGTGCGAGCCATTGGGGCTGGCGGTGCTGTTAGCCCGGGGACTGGGGCAACGCCGCTCAGGCTGGGGAAGCTGCAATCGGCCTGGCGGTGCCCAGTCCCCCCTGCCCGCCCCACGCCGGTGCACCCTGGTTCCAGCCTGTCAGCAAGTGCCCCCCGAGCCAGGCCGCAGAGACTCTTGGGCACCTCTGGGGAGGAGAACGGCGAGCCCGCGTGCTGTACCGTGCACCTCGCTGGGCTGCAGACTGTCCAGGGCAGGTCTCTGCCCAGGGCCACTCCGGTGGGGCTCCCAGCTCCCCCCGGCCAGGGCCAGCCCCTCACGGCCCGGAGCCCCGAGTGGATCAACTGGCCCCGGGATTCCTCCTGCGGGGGAGGTGGCCGGGGCCCTGCGCGGCTGGTCGGACTCGGCCAATTGCCTCTCTCTGGCCTCGCTCTGGGGGCTTGATAGCCCCAGCGATGCCAGGGCCTTCCTGGGCCCTGCCCAGCGCCCGGCCAGGGGACCATGTGGTGGTGAGTTCCACAGGCCAACGGGGCTCGGGGCTGAGAGGCATTTCCTCTGCCCCGTCAGCGTCAGCGACTCCCCCTCGGTCTGGGGGAAGCAGGAGGTAAAGGGTCAGACTCCCGATTCTCTCCTGTCGGCCCTGGGCCAGCCCGGCCTGGTCGCTCTCCCCGGGCAGGAATCTCTCTGGCCACTGAGAGTTCCCAGAGCCCATCTCTGCCCCCACCTCTCTTCCACACCGGGGGGTGGACCCAGCGTGGTGCCCGGGGGGGGGGAGTCAGGGGGAGCGGACCCAGCACGGTGCCCGGGGGGGAGTCGGGGGGAGCGGACCCAGCGCGGTGCCCGGGGGGGAGTCGGGAGCGGTGCCTGGGGGGAGTCGGGGGGAGCGGACCCAGCGCGGTGCCCGGGGGGGGGGGGGGAGTCGTGCCTGGCCGTCAGCCCAGCGGCTGCCCCGGTGCCGTGTGGTACTTCGAGTTCTGGACAGGATCTTTTCGGGGGGGGACAAGGTAATCCATGTATCAATCCGCACTGTGTCATCGGCATAGGGTGGATATTACACTCCCGCACACACACGCACACACGCCGTGTCCTCGTTACCACCTCGTTGCTCCCTGAACATCTCTGGCCAGGTGAGTTCGACGGGGGAGGGGTGGAGCCGGGTTCTGCCGATCCGGATCGATGCTCCCATGTTGACAAGACGAGACCCGGGGTCTGCACGACACCTCACACATATAGCCGCTTCCCTCTCCTGCAAATCGAGCCCAGCGTCAAAATCTGTGTCTGTGGGTCCCCGGCGGCACTTCCTTCTGGGCGCTGTCCCACTGCCCCACGTTTACGTCCAGAGAGGGTGTTTTCAAAAGAAGGTGCCGCGTCTAACCCCAAGGCCGTCAACACGTCTGCTCTTCTGCCGTGAGCCCACTGGGCCGGTTTGCTGTTCTTGCCCTGGCTCCCATCCCTCTCGTCCCCTATCGCCCCTACTCTACTTGCGCTATATCGATGACATCTTCATCGTCTGGACCCATGGAAAAGAAGCCCTTGAGGAATTCCACCATGATTTCAACAATTTCCATCCCACCACCAACCTCAGCCTGGTCCAGTCCACACAAGAGATCCACTTCCTGGACACTACAGTGCTAATAAACAATGGTCACATAAACACCACCCTATACCGGAAACCTACTGACCGCTATTCCTACCTGCATGCCTCCAGCTTTCACCCTGACCACACCACACGATCCATCGTCTACAGCCAAGCTCTGCGATACAACCGCATTTGCTCCAACCCCTCAGACAGAGACAAACACCTACAAGATCTCTGTCAAGCTTTCTTACAATTACAATACCCACCTGCAGAAGTAAAGAAACAGATTGATAGAGCCAGAAGAGTTCCCAGAAGTTACCTACTACAGGACAGGCCTAACAAAGAAAATAACAGAACGCCGCTAGCCGTCACCTTCAGCCCCCAACTAAAACCCCTCCAACATATTATTAAGGATCTACAACCTATCCGATGAAGCGAGCTGTAGCTCACGAAAGCTCATGCTCAAATAAATTTGTTAGTCTCTAAGGTGCCACGAGTCCTCCTTTTCTTTTTACGGATACAGACGAACACGGCTGCTCCTCTGAAACCTCTCCGAGGGTTGCGGCTGTCTGGAGGTGCCTTCCGCCACCCCCGTTCACACCTCGTTCATCCAACTGGACAATGGATTAAAACGGGGGGCGGGGACCTTGTTCTGCTCCTCACGAAAAGACATTTTTTAACATTATACCAAGGTTCAATACAAGGTTTCCTGTATGAGGATCTGACACAAAGTTGCATGAAAACAGAGGCCGCACATGGACAGACCCAAGACAAGGTTGTGCGAAGAGGCCTGACACGAAGTTGCGTGGAAGTTCTGCGAAGATGCTTAATGCGGAGATTTCTCGACAGCCAGGAGAGGCTGTGCCCGGAGGGGAGGGGGAGCAGCGGGCGCAGGGTGGGAGCTGGCAGACAGCGGCCAGCATGGCCCAGCCACAGAGCATGGCAGGAGCCATCCTGAGGCAGAGTCAGTGGGGACCCCCCAGGCACTATCATGGGCATCCTGGCTCCCAGCTCCCCTGCTCTAATCCACCCCCCCCCCCCCGAGCCAGGCAGGACCCAGGCATCCTGGCCTCCAGACCTCCACCCCCCCCTCCCCGAGCCAGGCAGGACCCAGGCATCCTGGCCACCAGACCTCCACCCCCCCCCTCCCCGAGCCAGGCAGGACCCAGGCATCCTGGCCACCAGACCTCCACCCCCCCCCTCCCCGAGCCAGGCAGGACCCAGGCATCCTGGCCACCAGACCCCCCCTCCCCCCCGAGCCAGGCAGGACCCAGGTGCCCTGGCCTCACACTGCCTCTCCATCCCCACAGACCTGGACTTCACGGTGCGGGTCCTGCTCTACTCGCTGATCTTCCTGCTCAGCGTCTTCGGGAACTCGCTCATCGTCGTGGTCCTGGCCCTGAACCGGCGGCTCCGCACCGTCACCAACTGCTTCCTGCTCTCGCTGGCGCTGAGCGACCTGCTGCTGGCCCTGTGCTGTATGCCCTTCACCCTGCTGCCCAACCTCATGGGCACCTTCGTCTTCGGCACCGCCGGCTGCAAGCTCATGGCCTATCTCATGAGTGAGTGCGGCGGGGCTGGGGGCTGGGCGGGGGGCTGGGCGGGGCGGGCATCTGGGTGTGCCAGGACCGGGGAGCTGGGGGGGCCGGGGGCTGGGCAGGGCTGGGGATCCAGCTCGGGGTGGGGGGGAGTGGGTAGCCAGGGAGCTCCTGGGTAGAGCTGCCAGCCCTGGCTGGTGCCGGGGGCGGGGGCAGGCCTGGGTCGCTCTCCCTGCCCCTGGGAGCGGGCTGGGTGCCCGGTTCTCCTGCTGACCCCCGCGCCGGGCGGGGCTGGGCGCAGGCCTGGGGGCCGGTTCTCACGCAGCGTCCCCCCCGCCCCAGGCATGTCCGTCAGCGTCTCCACCTTCAGCCTGGTGGCGATCGCCACTGAGCGGTACAGCGCCATCTGCAACCCGCTGCAGTCCCGCGTGTGGCAGACCCGCTCCCATGCCTACCGGGTCATCGCCGGCACCTGGCTGCTCTCCCTGATGCTCATGCTCCCCTACGCCATCTACAGCACCACGGTGCCCGTGCCCGCCCGGCCCGGCCTCGCCCAGTGCCAGCACCTCTGGCCCAACCAGCACTTCACACAGGCCTGGTGAGTCGCCCGCACCGTGCCGCGGGCCCCTGAGCCTCCCTGCGCTGCCCCCCTCACGGGCCGGGCGAGAACCGCTCCCTACGGAGCCGGGCAGGGCTCTGGGGGGGTCTCCTCTCGGGGAGCAGCCTGTCCCCAGGGCACACAGCTCACCCGGCTTCCCCCTTCCTGGGTCCGACCTCGGAGCCTCCAGCCTCCTCTGCCCCTCCGTGCGCTTCCCACAGCGAGTCCACTCAGGCGGGGTCCTGGGGGGGGGAACCAGAGGGTCCTGCCCCCCAACTCCACAGTCAGACGGGACTCTCAGCCAGCCAGTAAAACAGAGGGTTTATTAGACGACAGGAACATGGTCTAACACAGAGCTTGTAGGTGCAGAGAACAGGACCCCTCAGCTGGGTCCATTTTGGGGGGCAGTGAGCCAGACAACCACGTCTGCACTTCACTCCATGTCCCAGCCAGCCCCAAACTGAAACTCCCTCCAGCCCCTCCTCCTCTGGGCTTTGTCCCTTTCCCGGGCCAGGAGGTCTCCTGATTCCTTTGTTCTCCAACCCTTTAGCTCTCACCTCGCAGGGGGGAAGGGCCCAGGCCATCAGTTGCCAGGAAACAGGGTGTCGGCCATTCTCTGTGTCCAGACCCCTGCACACCCCTGCCCTCTAGGGCTCTGCAATGATCATACACCCTTACCCCACTACCTAGATACTTAAGAACTGCACAGGGGAAACTGAGGCACCCACCCAGTATTCAGAGAGAACATTAAGAACATTCCCACTTCATCACATCCCCACTATGCCCCCAACACCCTCCCGCCCTCCCCCACTGCCGTGGGTCCTGGCCTGGGCAAGCAGCAGGTGCTGGGCTCCGGCCCAGAGGACGCGCTGCCCGGGGCGGTGCCGGGAGCCAGGCCCCTGTTGGGATGGGGCAGCTGGAGCAGGAGGCATGGCGTGGCTGACTGCGGGGGTGTCCAGGCCATGGGGAGCCCCAGGCCCGGCGTGGCGGTGGGCTCGGACGGAGCAGGGCCCGGGAGGGGGGTGGCACACGGGCAGCCAGGCTGAGGGGCTCCCGTGTGACAGGCTGTGCCCGCTCCAGGTACATCCTGCTGCTCCTCATCCTCTTCTTCATCCCCGGCGTGGTGATGGCCGTGGCCTATGGACTCATCTCCCGCGAGCTGTACCGCAGCATCCGCTTCGAGACGGACATCAGGAGAGAAGCCACGGGTGAGTGAGAGGCTGAGAGCCCCCGGCCACGTCCCCCCGGCCACGCGCACACCCCCGGCCACGCGCACGCCCCCAGACCCCCCCCCGGCCACGCGCACGCCCCCGGCCACGCGCACGCCCCCGGACCCCCCCGGCCACGTCCCCCCAGCCACGCGCACGCCCCTGGCCACGCGCACGCCCCCGGACCCCCCCGGCCACGTCCCCCCGGCCACGCGCATGCCCCCAGACCCCCCCGGCCACATCCCCCCAGCCACGTCCCCCCCGGCCACGCGCACGCCCCCGGCCACGTCCCCCCGGCCACGCGCACGCCCCCGGACCCCCCCGGCCACGTCCCCGCCCCTGGCCACGTCCCCCCAGCCACGCGCATGCCCCCGGACCTCCCCGGCCACGTCCCCCCAGCCATGCACACGCCCCTGGCCACGCGCACGCCCCTGGACCCCCCCCGGCCACATGCACGCCCCCGGCCATGTCCCCCCGGCCACGCGCACGCCCCCGGACCCCCCCCGGCCACGTCCCCCCGGCCACGCGCACGCCCCCGGACCCCCCCCCGGCCACGTGCACGGCCCCAGCCACGTCCCCCCGGCCACGCCCCCGGACCCCCCCCGGCCATGCACACACCCCCGGCCACGTCCCCCCGGCCACGCGCACGCCCCCGGACCCCACCCCCGGCCATGCACACACCCCCGGCCACGTCCCCCCGGCCACGCACACGCCCCCGGACCCTCCCCGGCCACGCGCACGCCCCCGGACCCCACCCCCGGCCATGCACGCCCCCGGCCATGCGCGCGCCCCCAGGACCCCCCCCGGCCATGCGCACGCCCCCGGACCCCCCCACCATCCACACACACCTCTCTTGGGGCCCCCATTCATACACCTGGCCCTCCACATCCACGCACGCCCCCAGACTCCCCCCCCCCCCGTCCACGCGTATGCCTCCGGCCCTCCCATCCACATACACCACCCTTGGGGCCCCCATTCACGCCCCCAGCTCCCCCCATCCACACACATCCCTGTCCACTTGGTAGCACGGAAATCAGTGACTTTCAGCACAGTCCATCTTAGGAGTCCTGGGCCAGACACCCTGGATTCCCCGGTCCAGTCCCCCCACGCAGGCCTCCAGCCACCCAGTCAGACACCCCCCTGTTCTCCTCTGTCTCTTTGTCTCGCTTCCCAGCAAAAGGTGTCACCTGGTCGCATCCCCCCTCTGCGTCTCTGGTCACACAGGTGCAAACAGCTGGGCAGCCTCACCTACCCTGAGGGCCTCAGCAAAATCACACCCCCAGTTCCCACCCCCGCAGGGTTGGTGCAGCACCCAGGGAAACTGAGGCAGGGCCAGTATTCGTGCAGCACCCAGGGAAACTGAAGCACACCCAGTTTTGGTATAGGACAGTAAGACTCGCATGCAACATAACAAGATGAATAAAACCCCACTTCGTCACACCGTCCATCCCCAGGATCCCTCATTCACACATTCATTCATTCATTCATTCATCCCTCATTCACATGGGATTCCCCCCATCCACCCCTGGGGCCCCCCAGTGCTCCCCATCCGCTTCCCGGGCCCCCACCCCTTGGACTCCTTGGGCCTGTCGGCTGACGGGCGGGAGCAGGCTGACCCCTGGCTCTGACGCGGGGCGGCCCGTGGCTCTGCTCTCTCCCCAGGTCTGCAGCACGGTGCCGCGGAGCCCCTGGCCCCGGGGCTGGAGGACGACGGGTGCTACGTGCAGCTGGCCAGGCCGGGGGGGGTGCTGGAGCTGAGCTCGCTGGCCCGGGCGGGCGCGGGGGGGGCGCAGGAGGACGGCGCCCGCGTCAACAGCTCGCAGGCCAAGCTGCTGGCCAAGAAGCGGGTGATCCGCATGCTGATCGTCATCGTGGTCATGTTCTTCCTCTGCTGGCTGCCCGTCTTCTCCGCCAACACCTGGCGCGCCTTCGCCCCGGCCTCGGCCCAGCGGGCGCTCTCGGGCGCCCCCATCTCCTTCATCCACCTGCTGTCCTACACCTCGGCCTGCGCCAACCCCCTCATCTACTGCTTCATGAACCGGCGCTTCCGCACCGCCTCCGTCGCCACCTTGGCCCGCTGCCGGCCCCGGCGCCCACGCCGCCCCCCGCCCGACGGCGAGGTGCATGCCATGGGCGCCTTCCTCTCCAAGACCAGCTACACCACCGTCAGCAGCCTGGGGCCCCCCTAGCCCCCCCGGCAGCCTGGGGCACCCCAGGCCCCCCCGCCCCTGGCAGTCCCCCCGCCGCCAGCAGCCTGGGGCCCCCCAGGCCCCCCCGCCCCTGGCAGTCCCCCCGCCGCCAGCAGCCTGGGGCCCCCCCAGCCCCCCGCCAGCAGCCTGGGGCCCCCCCCAGCCCCCTGCAAACAGCCTGGGGCCCCCCAGGCCCCCCCGCCCCTGGCAGTCCCCCCGCCACCGCCAGCCTGGGGCCCCCCCAGCCCCCCGCCAGCAGCCTGGGGCCCCCCCAGCCCCCTGCAAACAGCCTGGGGCCCCCCCAGCCCCCTGCAAACAGCCTGGGGCCCACCAGGCCCCTCTGCTGCTGGCAGTCCCCCCGCCGCCGGCAGCCTGGGGCCCCCCTAGCCCCCTGCCAACAGCCTGGGGCCCCCCCAGCCCCCTGCAAACAGCCTGGGGCCCACCAGGCCCCCCCGCCCCTGGCAGTCCCCCCGCCGCCAGCAGCCTGGGGCCCCCCCAGCCCCCCGCCAGCAGCCTGGGGCCCCCCAGGCCCCTCTGCTGCTGGCAGTCCCCCCGCCGCCGGCAGCCTGGGGCCCCCCCAGCCCCCCGCCAGCAGCCTGGGGCCCCCCCAGCCCCCTGCAAACAGCCTGGGGCCCCCCAGGCCCCTCTGCTGCTGGCAGTCCCCCCCGCCGCCGGCAGCCTGGGGCCCCCCCAGATCCCCCAGCAGCCTGCAGCCCACCCGGGCCCCCCTGCTGCGGGCGGGCCCCCCTGCTGCGGGCAGTCCCCCTGCCGCCGGCAGCCTGGGGCCCCCCCCAGGTCCCCCAGAAGCCTGCAGCCCCCCCGGGCACCCCCGTCAGCAGCCTGCAGCCCCCCCCGCAGGCAGCCTAGGGCCACCTTGAGTCGCCTCTGCCCCTGTCTCTTACCCACCCCCCCACCCCCAGGGCTGTGCAGTCCCATGGACTCCTAAAGGCCGGGGCCTGGGCTCCCTGGTGCTGGAAGTGGGGCCGAGGAAGGCTGTGCCCCATCGGGGGCTGGGCTCTGGATGGGGGTTGGTGTCCCGAGGGCTGGGCTCGGGGCCACGCTGGGCTTAGGGTCACCAACATGAATCGGGCTCGATCTCCTAGAGGCTGCTGCAGCCGACCCGGAGGATTTGCCAGGCGGCGCAGTGGGGCCAAGGCAGGCTCTCTGCTGCCCTGGCCCTGCGCCGCCCCCAGAACTGGCCGGCATGTCCAGCCCCCAGGCGCAGGGGGGCCAAGGGGTCTCCATTTGCTGCCCCCACAGCCAGTGCCGGCTCTGCAGCTCCCATTGGCCAGGAACTGCGGCCAATGGGAGCTGCGGGGGCGGTGCCTGCAGGCAGGGGCAGGGACATGCCAACTGCTTTCGGGACTGGCGCAGGGCCAGGGCACGCAGGGAGCCTGCCTTAGCCCCACTGTGCCGCTGACCGGGAGCCACCTGAGTCCCCTGCCAGAGCCTGCACCCCTCACCCCCTCCCACACCCCAACCCTGAGCCCCCTCCCAGAGCCTGCACCCCAAACCCCCTCCCACACCCTGCACCTCCTCCCGCACCCCAGCCCCCTGCCCTGAGCCCCCTCCCAGAGCCTGCTCCCCAAACCCCAGCCCTGAGCCCCCTCCCAGAGCCTGCACCCCAAACCCCCTCCCACACCCTGCACCTCCTCCTGCACCCCAGCCCCCAGCCCTGAGCCCCCTCCCAGAGCCTGCACCCCAAACCCCCTCCCACACCCTGCACCTCCTCCTGCACCCCAGCCCCCTGCCCTGAGCCCCCTCCCAGAGCCTGCACCCCAAACCCCGTCCTGCACCCCAACCCCCAGCCCTGAGCCCCCTCCCAGAGCCTGCACCCCAAACCCCTCCCACACCCTGCACCTCCTCCCGCACCCCAGCCCCCTGCCCTGAGCCCCCTCCCAGAGCCTGCACCCCAAACCCCAGCCCTGAGCCCCCTCCCAGAGCCTGCACCCCAAACCCCCTCCCACACCCTGCACCTCCTCCTGCACCCCAGCCCCCTGCCCTGAGCCCCCTCCCAGAGCCTGCACCCCAAACCCCGTCCTGCACCCCAACCCCCAGCCCTGAGCCCCCTCCCAGAGCCTGCACCCCAAACCCCCTCCCACACCCTGCACCTCCTCCCGCACCCCAGCCCCCTGCCCTGAGCCCCCTCCCAGAGCCTGCACCCCAAACCCCAGCCCTGAGCCCCCTCCCAGAGCCTGCACCCCAAACCCCCTCCCACACCCTGCACCTCCTCCTGCACCCCAGCCCCCTGCCCTGAGCCCCCTCCCAGAGCCTGCACCCCAAACCCCGTCCTGCACCCCAACCCCCAGCCCTGAGCCCCCTCCCAGAGCCTGCACCCCAAACCCCCTCCCACACCCTGCACCTCCTCCCGCACCCCAGCCCCCTGCCCTGAGCCCCCTCCCAGAGCCTGCACCCCAAACCCCAGCCCTGAGCCCCCTCCCAGAGCCTGCACCCCAAACCCCCTCCCACACCCTGCACCTCCTCCCGCACCCCAGCCCCCTGCCCTGAGCCCCCTCCCAGAGCCTGCACCCCAAACCCCAGCCCTGAGCCCCCTCCCAGAGCCTGCACCCCAAACCCCCTCCCACACCCTGCACCTCCTCCCGCACCCCAGCCCCCTGCCCTGAGCCCCCTTCCAGAGCCTGCACCCCAAACCCCGTCCTGCACCCCAACCCCCAGCCCTGAGCCCCCTCCCAGAGCCTGCACCCCAAACCCCAGCCCTGAGCCCCCTCCCAGAGCCTGCACCCCAAACCCCCTCCCACACCCTGCACCTCCTCCCGCACCCCAGCCCCCTGCCCTGAGCCCCCTTCCAGAGCCTGCACCCCAAACCCCGTCCTGCACCCCAACCCCCAGCCCTGAGCCCCCTCCCAGAGCCTGCACCCCAAACCCCCTCCCACACCCTGCACCTCCTCCCGCACCCCAGCCCCCTGCCCTGAGCCCCCTTCCAGAGCCTGCACCCCAAACCCCGTCCTGCACCCCAACCCCCAGCCCTGAGCCCCCTCCCAGAGCCTGCACCCCAAACCCCCTCCCACACCCTGCACCTCCTCCTGCACCCCAGCCCCCTGCCCTGAGCCCCCTCCCAGAGCCTGCACCCCAAACCCCCTCCCACACCCTGCACCTCCTCCCGCACCCCAGCCCCCTGCCCTGAGCCCCCTTCCAGAGCCTGCACCCCAAACCCCGTCCTGCACCCCAACCCCCAGCCCTGAGCCCCCTCCCAGAGCCTGCACCCCAAACCCCAGCCCTGAGCCCCCTCCCAGAGCCTGCACCCCAAACCCCCTCCCACACCCTGCACCTCCTCCCGCACCCCAGCCCCCTGCCCTGAGCCCCCTCCCAGAGCCTGCACCCCAAACCCCGTCCTGCACCCCAACCCCCAGCCCTGAGCCCCCTCCCAGAGCCTGCACCCCAAACCCCAGCCCTGAGCCCCCTCCCAGAGCCTGCACCCCAAACCCCCTCCCACACCCTGCACCTCCTCCCGCACCCCAGCCCCCTGCCCTGAGCCCCCTTCCAGAGCCTGCACCCCAAACCCCATCCTGCACCCCAACCCCCAGCCCTGAGCCCCCTCCCAGAGCCTGCACCCCAAACCCCCTCCCACACCCTGCACCTCCTCCCGCACCCCAGCCCCTGCCTCAAGCACAGCGAGGTTGGAGATGCTGTCAGGTGCGCTGGTTGCCCCGGCTGGGAGGCTCTGTCCATCCGTCCCCGCGGGCACTGGGGGCTGGGAAAGGCGTCTGTGGCACGTCTCCCCGGTGCCCCCCAGCCCTGCTAGCAGGGGGCTGGGTCTCTGGCCCAAGGCAGGGTGATCTCAGCATATTCCCCCCCCCCCCCCATGGCTGGCTAGGCCTGGGGCCTCCAGCATGCAGCCCCCCATGTGTCCAGGCCCCAGCAGAGCCTGTCCCCTTGTGCCCGGCTGCCCCTGTCCTGGGGTTGGGGCTGGGTGAGTGAACCCCCTCCCTGCCAGCTCTTAGCCTGGCCCCCATGGGGCTGGCCTGGGCTCCAATGGGGAAAGGCCTTGGATGGGTGGAGAGCTGCTCGCCAGCGCAAGACACCCTGGGGCAGACACAGAGCTGGCCGTGGGCGGCAACGTGCCCCCAGCCAGGCCAGCCCCTGGGCTCAGGGAGAGGGCAGGAGCATTTCCAGGGGCCCTGAGCTGGGAGCCTGGTCGGGGGGCAGGAGTGTGGGGAGCAGGTGCAGGAAGGGGGCTGCTGTAGGCTGGTCAGGGAGCCCTGAGGGACGGTGCGTGAGCAGCGCGGGGGGCTGCTGGGAGGATGGGGTCCCCTGGGGAGGAGGAGCCAGCCCCACAGGGGAGTGGGAAGCCAGCAGGGCCCTGACCAGTCCCTGAGCCCTGTTCTGGGGGCCCCGCGGGAGCCGTGCCCGGGGGGGTAACGGGGCAGCACGTGGCTGACCTGGGGGGCGAGGGCCGCAGACCAGCAAGGCTGGAGATTGCTGGGGTGGTGAGTGTGAGCCCGTAACCCCCCCCCCGTCCCCGCTGCTGCTTGGCCCCACACGGGGCCGCGGATAATAAACGTCTTGGAACGGCCCCGCTCCGGTTCTGCTTCCGCCGCGGGACCCGATCCCCAGCCCGGAGCGACTCCGGGCCAGTGTAACACAGGAGGGTCCGTGAGCGTCTGAACCCGGCACAGGAAACTCCCTGGCCTCAGGCCTGGCCTCCCCCAGCCCATCCAGGGGGGCTCTGCCTGCTCCCTCCCCCCCGCCGAGCCCCCCATCACCGCCCCCAAGCCCCGCCTCTGCCCTCTGTCTCGGTCGCTGGGGCCCCTCTCATCCGCCCTTTGTTCCCCCCTGGCCGGTCACCAGGATCCTCTCCCCACAGCCCATTGTCCCCCCCCGGCCAGACCCGGCTGGGCCCCCAGGTCCCCAGTCGCTGGGGCCTCCGTTCTCTAGGCCATTGGCGGGGTCCCAAGTTCCCTCACCGGCCCTGTGTCCCCACAACCCCCTCTCCCCTCCCCTCTTTGTGACGGAGCAGGGAGTGGGGCGCATTGACCTGGGGATGTTGGGGGGAGTTTGACTGGGACTGGCTGTGTCGGTGTGGGATGGTGGGGGGTATCAGGGGGTGACGTCACTGGCGGGACGCTACCTGAGCAGGGGCCCTGAGCCCAGGAAGGGGTTGGGGCCAGGTGACACCTGCCCAGGCACCTGGACAAAGGCTGGTGGGGGGGGCGGGTGCGAAGGCTGGAGGGGGGGCCGGGGTGGGGGGGCTGGGTGCGAAGGCTGGAGGGGGGGCCGGGGTGGGGGGGCTGGGTGCGAAGGCTGGAGGGGGGGCCGGGGAGGGGGGGCTGGGTGCGAAGGCTGGAGGGGGTTTCAGATTGGAGCTGGCTGGGGAAACAGGGAGACCCAGGGCCGGGCTCCAAGCTCCCTGTCCCCCTGACTGAGGGGTCCTGGTCTCTGCACCTACAAGCTCTGGTTTGGACCAGGTTCCTGTCGCCTAATAAACCTTCTGTGTTACTGGCTGGCTGAGAGTCCCGGGGAATCGCAGGAAACGGGGGGTGCAGGGCCCCAACTTCCCCACACTCCGTGACACTCGTTAAACAAGCAACACCCAGGGAAACTGAGTCCCACCCCCTCTGATGCAAACCATGGGAGAAACAAGGAAAAAACCAAGAAACAGCCCAATTTAGTCACCTCTCTCTCCCCTTCCAGCCTGAGTGGAGCGGGGCCACTGAGCCAGTGACCCGGGGAAGCTCAGGCCCACGCCCTGCCCCGTGATAAAGCGTGGGCTCTAACCTCGGCACTCCCGCCCCCTGGCCCACCTCCATGTGATACCCCTGGGGGCAGGCTTGGCAGCAGCCCCTTTCTGGTGCAGCCACAGCAGGGCGGATGGTCCGTGTCCACCAGGGGCCGCATGCGGCCGCCAAGCCCCCTGCCCCTGCGCGCCGCCCCCCCAGCGCTTTCCTTTGGCCCCGCTTAGGACTTCCCAGGAGGGTGGGGGCGGGGCGGGGATTTTGGGGAAGGGGTAGGAATGGGGGCCGGGGCGGGGCCTCGGGCCAAGGTGCTAATCCTCGTGTGGCACTCGGTGCTTCCAGGGTGCACACCACGAAACGCCGCCCCATAGATCCGGCTGCAGCGTCTCCAGGGCCTGCCCCACGGCCGGGCATTTCTTCTCGATGGCCACGTAGGGCTTGGCACTGTCCGGGTTTACCAGAGTTACCGGGCCCTTGATTGGAGCCTCCTTCTGCGCACAGAGAGCCCCCTGGCACTGCTCGGTCCCGACCACCTCGTCTGGCTTCTTCTTCTTGCACAGCTCCGTGATGGGGGCAGCTGGGGAGCTCAAGTGGGGTACAAACCCCCGGTAGTACCCCGCCACCCCGATAAAGGCCTGGACCTGTTTCTTGGTCTGGGGAGGGGGCCACTCCTTGATTGCCTCCACCTTGGCTGGCTCCGGCTTCCAGTGGCCGCTCCCACCTGAAGACCTGTGCGGGGGGGGGGGGGGGGCTTGGAGCAGGGCTGGATTGGGGGGCAGGGGCAGGGCTACTACTGGGGCTCCCTGGCCCAAGCCAACTCCTGGCCCGGACCCTTCGGCTGCTCAGTTCCTGGCTCCCCCAACTTGAAGGTGCTGCAGGTGTCCTGGCTGCACAGCCTGAACCCTGGGCACCCACCCCTCCTCCATCCCTGCCAGTGCCCCTCACTCCCGACCCGCAGCCCCCCCCCCGGCCCAGGTTCCCCCCATCCCCGCCAGTGCCCCTCACTCCCGACCTGCAGCCCCCCCCGGCCCAGGTTCCCCCCATCCCCGCCGGTGCCCCTCACTCCCGACCTGCAGCCCCCCCCCACACCCGGCCCAGGTTCCCCCCATCCCCTCCGGTGCCCCTCACTCCCGACCCGCAGCCCCCCCCACACCCGGCCCAGGTTCCCCCTCAGCCCCCCCCCACACCCTGGCCAGGTTCCCCCCATCCCTGCCGGTGCCCCTCACTCCCGACCCACAGCTCCCCCCACACCCGGCCCAGGTTCCCCCCATCCCTGCCGGTGCCCCTCACTCCCGACCCGCAGACCCCCAGACCCGGCCCAGGTTCCCCCCATCCCTGCCGGTGCCCCTCACTCCCGACCGCACTCTCTCGCCAGCCCAGCCCTGCTAGGAGCCTGTTGCACACACATTCTTGCACAACCACAGGTTTGCACAAGGATTCACGAGAGGTGATTTCCACAAACGGGTCCCCAGCCCCCAGTGGAGGCCAGGCCCAGCCTGTGATGGGGATTGTCCCCAGAGCCATGGGGAAGCCCCCTCGACCCCAGCTCTGCCCCCCAGCGCAGGGGCAGCATTGTATGGGCCAGGCCGGCTCTCCTCTGTGACAGTGTCTGGCTGCACCCGGCCATTTGGGACAGGAAGTGTGGCTCTGCAGATGAGTGCGGGGGAGGGCAGATCCAGTTAGCTGGCCCAGGTGCCGGGCTCTGAGCCAGGAACCGTACAGCTCGGTCGCAGCCTGCGGGTCACAGACATGTCGTTAGAGCTGCAGGCGTGGATGGCTCCGGCCCCAGCCGCGGCCCCTCACTCCACCCCCACCCAGGAGCGGGGAACAGCTAGTTCCAGGCAGGGCTGAGAATAGAACCCAGGCATCCTGGAGCCTGTGGTGACGGGCGGGTGCTGGGGCGGAAGGAGCATCCGTGGCACCCTCGGTCTCCGGCTGGGGCGGGCTCAGGACGAGGCCAGATTCCAGCCCAGCTGGGAGAGCCCCTGGCCAGCGCTGCCTCGGGCTGGGGGCCCCTCCGGGAGTGGGCAGCGGGTGCTGTGGGCCCCGACTGGAGCCACCTGGGCTCTGCACCTGGGCACCAGGGGATGGGAGACTGGCGGCAGGCTGGAGCCCAGAGGCTCTGTCTTGGAGGCCCTGAGGCCGTGTGGCTGGCCCTGGAGCAGAGCGGGACACCCGGGGCGCTGGCCGGCCGAGGGGCCCCTCGCTGGGGCGCGGTGCCGGTCCCAGCCTGGCCAGGGCTTCGCTGCCCCGAGCAGGGTCAGAGTCTGCTGTAGGTTGTAAGCTGCCCCCTGTTCTGGCCAGGCCCCGCCACCTGCCCCTTGTCGGCCGGCACCAAGCTGGTGCCTCCGGTGCCCCGTCTCCCCCAGAGCCTGGCCATTAGCACAGAGCCCCCAGCCGGGCGCCCCGTGTCCCGTGGGGCTTCGGCCTGGCCCCTCGGCACCAGCCGTGAGCGAGAGCTGCCCAGAGCCACCAGGTGCCTGGTCTCTGGGGTCCCCCCCAGCGCTCAGCTTCCTGCCTGTGGCTCTGGCTGATTGAATTAATGGGGCAGCGCCGGGCGGGCTGGAGTCGCTCAGCAGCCGGCCTCCGAACAAAGAGCCTGGTGTACAGCCAGGGAGCAGGCACTGGGGGGACAGAGACACCGAGATGGGGGGGTTTCACGGAGTCCCCGGGCGATGCTCTGGAGCTGCTCCCCAGGAAGCCAGGCAGGACTCTGGGGCAGTCTCCTCTCTGTGAGCAGCCTGTCTGCAGGACACACAGCTCACACAACTTCCGCCTTCCTGGGTCTGACCTCGGAGCCTTCAGCCTCCTCTGCCCCTCCGTGCGCTTCCCCCCCAGCGAGTCCACCCAGGCGGGCTCCTGGGGCGGCCAGAGGGTCCTGCCCCCAAACTCCACAGTCAGACGTGACTCTCAGCCAGCTGGGAAACCAGAAGGTTTATTAGGCAACAGGAACACAGCGTAGGGCAGAACTTGGTAGCACAGAAATCAGTGACTTTCAACCAAGTCCATCTTGGGAGTCCTGAGCCAAACGTTCTGGATTCCCTGCTCCAGTCCCCCCACGCAGACCCCCAACCTCCAGCCACCTGACCTCCAACACCCCTGTGACGAAGTGGGACTGTTCTTAATGTTTCCTCTGAATAGTGTGGGGATGCCTCAGTTTCCCCTAGGCAGTTCTTAAGTATCTAGGGGGTAGGATAAGGGGGTATGATCACTGCAGAGCCCTAGAGGGGAGGGGTGTGCAGGGGTCTGGACACAGAGAATGGCCGACACCCTCTTTCCTGGCCACTGATGGCCTGGGCCCTTCCCCCCCTGCAAGGTGAGAGCTAAAGGGTTGGAGAACAAAGGAATCCGGTGACCTCCTGGCCCGGGAAAGGGACAAAGCCCAGAGGAGGAGGGGCTGGAGGGAGTTTCAGTTTGGGGCTGGCTGGGGACATGGAGTGAAGGGCAGACGGGGTTGTCTGGCTCACTGCCCCCCAAGATGGACTCGGCTGAGGGGTCCTGTTCTCTGCACCTGCAAGCTCTGTTTTAGACCACGTTCCTGTCGTCTAATAAACCTTCTGTTTTCCTGGCTGGCTGAGAGTCACGTCTGACTGCGAAGTTGGGGTGCAGGACCCTCTGGCTTCCCCAGGACCCCACCTGGGCGGACTCGCTGGGGGAAGCGCACGGAGGGGCAGAGGATGCTGAAGGCTCCGAGGTCAGACCCAGGAAGGTGGAAGCAGTGTGAGCTGTGTGTCCTGAAGACAGGCTGCTCACAGAAAGGCGACTGCCCCAGAGTCCTGACTGGCTTCATGGGGAGCAGTTCCAGAGCATCGCCCAGGGACTCCGTGACAGGGGGTGCCTCAATTTCCCTTAAGCAGTTCTTAAGTATCTAGGTGGTGGGGTAAGGGTGTACAGGCTGCTCACAGGAAGGCGACTGCCCCAGAGTCCTGACTGGCTTCATGGGGAGCAGTTCCAGAGCATCGCCCAGGGACTCTGTGACAACTGCTGGCCGCGGTGGGATGTACTGCACCCCGTGGACGGCACTTCCTGCAGTAAGTGACTGGGGAGCAGTAACACAAAGGGGGATTGACGGGGACCAGGCATGCTGAAGGCTCAGAGAGGAGCGGTTTTGTGGGGCGGTTAACCCCTGGGAGTGTGTGACCAGCGAGAAGGACTGTGCGGTAATGGGGTCCCCCTGGGGAAAGCAGACTTCGACTCCCTCAGGGAACGGATGGCCAGGATCCCCTGGGGGACTAACTTGAAGGGGAAAGGAGTCCAGGAGAGCTGGCTGTATTTCAAGGAATCCCTGTTGAGGTTACAGGGACAAACCATCCCGATGAGTCGAAAGAATAGTAAATATGGCAGGCGACCAACTTGGCTTAATGGTGAAATCCTAGCGGATCTTAAACATAAAAAAGAAGCTTACAAGAAGTGGAAGGTTGGACATATGACCAGGGAAGAGTATAAAAATATTGCTCGGGCATGTAGGAATGTTATCAGGAGGGCCAAATCGCACCTGGAGCTGCAGCTAGCCAGAGATGTCAAGAGTAACAAGAAGGGTTTCTTCAGGTATGTTGGCAACAAGAAGAAAGCCAAGGAATGTGTGGGCCCCTTACTGAATGAGGGAGGCAA
Source organism: Lepidochelys kempii (assembly GCF_965140285.1). Classification (NCBI taxonomy): domain Eukaryota; kingdom Metazoa; phylum Chordata; order Testudines; family Cheloniidae; genus Lepidochelys; species Lepidochelys kempii. Next base: position 816,468 of record NC_136380.1, on the reverse strand, counting down.
CCTAGTGACAGAGGATGTGGAAAAAGCTAATGTACTCAATGCTTTTTTTGCCTCTGTTTTCACTAACAAGGTCAGCTCCCAGACTGCTGCGCTGGGCATCACAAAATGCGGAAGAGATGGCCAGCCCTCTGTGGAGATAGAGGCGGTTAGGGACTATTTAGAAAAGCTGGACGTGCACAAGTCCATGGGGCCGGACGAGTTGCATCCGAGAGTGCTGAAGGAATTGGTGGCTGTGATTGCAGAGCCACTGGCCATTATCTTTGAAAACTCGTGGCGAACCGGGGAAGTCCCGGATGACTGGAAAAAGGCTAATGTAGTGCCAATCTTTAAAAAAGGGAAGAAGGAAGATCCTGGGAACTACAGGCCAGTCAGCCTCACCTCAGTCCCTGGAAAAATCATGGAGCAGGTCCTCAAAGAATCAATCCTGAAGCACTTGCATGAGAGGAAAGTGATCAGGAACAGCCAGCATGGATTCACCAAGGGAAGGTCATGCCTGACTAATCTAATCGCCTTTTATGATGAGATTACTGGTTCTGTGGATGAAGGGAAAGCAGTGGATGTATTGTTTCTTGACTTTAGCAAAGCTTTTGACACGGTCTCCCACAGTATTCTTGTCAGCAAGTTAAGGAAGTATGGGCTGGATGAATGCACTATAAGGTGGGTAGAAAGCTGGCTAAATTGTCGGGCTCAACGGGTAGTGATCAATGGCTCCATGTCTAGTTGGCAGCCGGTATCAAGTGGAGTGCCCCAAGGGTCGGTCCTGGGGCCGGTTTTATTCAATATCTTCATAAATGATCTGGAGGATGGTGTGGATTGCACTCTCAGCAAATTTGCGGATGATACTAAACTGGGAGGAGTGGTAGATACGCTGGAGGGGAGGGATAGGATACAGAAGGACCTAGACCAATTGGAAGATTGGGCCAAAAGGAATCTGATGAGGTTCAATAAGGATAAGTGCAGGGTCCTGCACTTAGGACGGAAGAACCCAATGCACAGCTACAGACTAGGGACCGAATGGCTAGGCAGCAGTTCTGCAGAAAAGGACCTAGGGGTGACAGTGGACGAGAAGCTGGATATGAGTCAGCAGTGTGCCCTTGTTGCCAAGAAGGCCAATGGCATTTTGGGATGTATAAGTAGGGGCATAGCGAGCAGATCGAGGGACGTGATCGTTCCCCTCTATTCGACATTGGTGAGGCCTCATCTGGAGTACTGTGTGCAGTTTTGGGCCCCACACTTCAAGAAGGATGTGGATAAATTGGAGAGAGTCCAGCGAAGGGCAACAAAAATGATTAGGGGTCTGGAACACATGAGTTATGAGGAGAGGCTGAGGGAGCTGGGATTGTTTAGCCTGCAGAAGAGAAGAATGAGGGGGGATTTGATAGCTGCTTTCAACTACCTGAAAGGGGGTTCCAAAGAGGATGGCTCTAGACTGTTCTCAATGGTAGCAGATGACAGAACGAGGAGTAATGGTCTCAAGTTGCAGTGGGGGAGGTTTAGATTGGATATTAGGAAAAACTTTTTCACTAAGAGGGTGGTGAAACACTGGAATGCGTTACCTAGGGAGGTGGTAGAATCTCCTTCCTTAGAGGTTTTTAAGGTCAGGCTTGACAAAGCCCTGGCTGGGATGATTTAACTGGGAATTGGTCCTGCTTCGAGCAGGGGGTTGGACTAGATGACCTTCTGGGGTCCCTTCCAACCCTGATATTCTATGATTCTATGATTCTATGATTCTAAGGCGGTGAGCAGTCTCAGGGGTGGAGGAGCCTGCGGCTTGGCCCTGGGAGAGAGAAGGACTTTTGCAGTAACAGGGTTCCCCTGGGGATTGCAGCGAGCGGTCCCAGGGGCGGAGGAGTCTGCAGCTCGACCCTGGCAAAGAGGGGGTGACCTCGAGAAGGGCTGGCACACGTGGGGTTCTCCCTGGAAACCGTGGGGAGCTGAGAGCACACAGTCCTGTGAGTCCACAACAACTTGGGAAGAGCGGAGTGACGGCCTGTCACCGTCTCCTTAAGAAGGACATTGTAACCCTGTGCAGAAAGAGAGGGTTGAGCATTGGGAAGTTCACCAAGGCACAGTTCATCGTGCAGCTGGAGGAGGATGGCCGCTCTAAGGAACAGATTCCTGACCCCAGCCAGATGGGTGGGGAGGTGGACAGGCTCCCACTCCTGACCCCAACCTATATGTCTGGGTGGAGTTTCCTGGGCCCAGGCCCCTCAGACCTCCAGTGGGAGCGGAAGGGGATGGTCAATGGGGAGACATTCCTGGGGTGGCGAGATCCTGGGACAGAGGGAACTGTTGTCAGGCCCCAGGTGGTGCAGCCTCAGAGGCTGAGGGGCTGTGTGAGCTGGGTGAGGGTCCCAGGGATGAAGCCCCTCACCCTGCCTATGGCCCAGATCCCTGTGCAGACCCAGGAGGGGTGGGGCTGGCTGGTCGTTGGGGTGCTCCAGGATATCAGCTGCAAGACCCTGTTGTGGGGTGACTGTGTCTCTTTGGGACAGGATCCAGGCCCTGCTCCGGTAACTGCCAAGGGTTTGAATTTGAATCCAGGGGACCAATCGGCAGAGAGGGAAATGGTCAGTGAAAATGCAGATGACCTGGCTGGCAGTGGGGAGGAGCGGCTTGGCTCAGGCTACCTGCCTGCCTGTAACCCCTGGGGCTGGGTGGGACAGAGAGATGCTCCCCGCCCCCTTGCACACTGGAGGGGGGCTCACGCTGGCTCTGATGCAGTGAGGAAAGCAGTGAACTTGCTGCCTACCCCCACTGGGACAGCAAGGGCAGCGCTGAGCACAGTGGGAGCTGAGACCCCAGCTGAGTGCGGGGAGACACAGGCAGGACAGGGGATCTGTGGGGAGTGGTAAGGTGCTTGGTAAGGAAAGTCTGGATGAGCCTAGGCAGCCTTGTGAGCTGATGGCTGTGTCTAGTCAGCAGGGTGGGAAGGCGAGGAGAGTGGGAGATGAGTGTCCCTGGACCTTACCTGTTAGCTGGGTGGAGAATTGGGACAGGGAAGGAAACGTGCCTGTGTCTGTCAGGGGTATTGACTTGCCTATGGAGGGAGCTACCCTGATCTCCAAGCAGTTGTCTGTGACCAGCCCTGTGTGCTGGGACCAGGGGAATGAGATCCCAAGCTGGGTGTCTGGGAAAGGAGAAGGTGTGTCTGGCTCTTCTTTGTCTGTGGAGCAGACAGAAGGGGCCTTTCAGCCTGTGACGGTTGAGAATAGTGCAGTTGTCTCAGAGTCTCAGACCATGTTCCTGTCGTCTAATAAACCTTCTGTGTTACTGGCTGGCTGAGAGTCACGTCTGACTGCGGAGTTGGGGGGCAGGCTGAGGGAGCTGGGATTGTTTAGTCTGCAGAAGAGAAGAATGAGGGGGGATTTGATAGCTGCTTTCAACTACCTGAGAGGGGGTTCCAAAGAGGATGGTTCTAGACTATTCTCAGTGGTAGAAGAGGACAGGACAAGGAGTAATGGTCTCATGTTGCAGTGGGGGAGGTTTCGATTGGATATTAGGAAAAACTTTTTCACTAAGAGGGTGGTGAAACACTGGAATGCGTTACCTAGGGAGGTGGTAGAATCTCCTTCCTTAGAGGTTTTTAAGGTCAGGCTTGACAAAGCCCTGGCTGGGATGATTTAACTGGGAATTGGTCCTGCTTTGAGCAGGGGGTTGGACTAGATGACCTTCAGGGGTCCCTTCCAACCCTGATATTCTATGATTCTATGACTCACATGCGATATGACATAACAAGATGAATAAAACCTCACTTCATCACATGGGGTCTGGGTTTGTGGGGGTAGATGGGTGGTGGGTGGGATTGCTGGAGGGTGGAGGGGGCTGGGAGGAGGGGGGGGTGTCACGGAGTGTGGGGGAGTCCAGGCCCTGCACCCCTCTTCCTGGGATCCACTGAGACTCTCAGCCAGCCAGTAAAACAGAAGGTTTATTGGACAACAGGAACACAGTCCAAAACCAGAGCTTGTGGGTACAACCAGGACCCCTCAATCACGTCCTTCTGGGGGAGCAGGGAGCTTAGACCCCAGCCCTGGGGTTCCCTGTGTTCCTCTCCCCAGCCCCAAACTGAAACTAAACCCCCCCAGCAGGCCCCCTCCTGCAGCCTCTGTTCACATTCCTGGGCGGAGGTGTTACCTCCCCCTCCCCCTCCTGGCTCAGGTGACAGGCTCTCAGGTCTCCCATCCCCAGGGCACATTCCCAGGTCAACACTCCCCACTCCCTGCTGAGTCACATCGTCACATCTCTCCCCCCTTCGAGACTGAACTGAGCGGGGTCACACTGACCAGTGACCTGGGGAAGTTCGGGGCCCCCTCTCCGGGACAGCGCATCCGCTATCAGGTTGGCACTTCCCTTCACGTGGACCACGTCCATGTCATAATCCTGCAGGAGCAGGCTCCATCTCAGGAGCTTGGCGTTCGCTCCTTTCATCGGGTGCAGCCAGGTCAGGGGAGAGTGGTCGGTGTAGACGGTGAAGTGTCGCCCGAAGAGATAGGGCTCTAGTTTCTTGAGGGCCCACACCATGGCCAGGCACTCCTTCTCGATGGCCGCGTAGTGTTGCTCCCGGGGTAGCAACTTCTTGCTCAGGTACACGATGGGGTGTCTCTCCCCCTTTTCATCCTCCTGCATTAAGACCGCCCCCAGTCCCGTGTCTGAGGCGTCGGTGAACACCACAAAGGGCTTGTCAAAGTCTGGGTTTGCCAGAACTGGGCCACTGACCAGAGCCTCCTTCAGCGCCCGGAAAGCCTCCTGGCACTGCTCGGTCCAGACCACCTTGTCTGGCTTCCCCTTCTTGCATAGCTCCGTGATGGGGGTGGCGATGGCGCTAAAGTGGGGCACAAATCTTCGGAAGTATCCTGCCATCCCAATAAAGGCTTGGACCTGCTTTTTGGTGTGGGGAGCGGGCCAGTCTCTGATCACCTCCACCTTGGCTGGTTCCGGCTTTAGGCGGCCGCTCCCCACCCGATGGCCCAGGTAAGATACTTCCGCCATCCCCACCTTGCACTTCTCCGCTTTTACAGTCAGCCCAGCCCCCTGGAGTCGGTCCAGCACTTGTCTAACCTGGGACACGTGGTCCTCCCAGGTCTGGCTAAAGACACAGATGTCATCAATATACGCCACGGCAAAACTCTCCATCCCCCTCAGGAGCTGGTCCACTAGGCGCTGGAAGGTGGCCGGCGCTCCCTTGAGGCCGAAAGGCAGGGTCAGGAACTCATAGAGCCCCAGAGGGGTGATAAAGGCCGATTTCAGTCGGGCATCTGCATCCAGCGGCACTTGCCAGTAGCCCTTTGTAAGGTCCATGGTGGTGAGGTACCGAGCTCCTCCCAGCTTGTCTAGGAGCTCGTCCGGCCTGGGCATGGGGTAGGCATCAGATACAGTGATGGCATTGAGCTTCCGATAGTCCACACAGAACCGGACCGACCCGTCCTTTTTGGGGACCAGCACCACCGGCGAGGCCCAAGGGCTGGCAGATGGCTGGATCACCCCCAAAGCCAGCATGTCCCGGACCTCTCTTTCCAGGTCCTGAGCAGTTTTCCCTGTGACTCAGAAGGGGGAGCATCTTATCGGCGGGTGCGACCCTGTCTGCACCCGGTGGACAGTCAGATTAGTGCGTCCAGGCTGGTTGGAAAACAGCTGTCGGTACGGATGCAGCACCCCCCTGACCTCAGCTTGCTGGGCAGGGGTTAGCTGATCCGAGAGGGGAATTGTTTCCAGGGGGAAACCAGCTCTGGTCCCAGGGAATAGATCTACTAAAGGGTCATCTCCCTGCTCCTCCCACTGTCCACACACGGCCAACACCACATTCCCCCTGGCATAATATGGCTTCATCATATTCACATGGTACACCCGGCGGTGGTGCGCCCGGTTCGACAGCTCCACCACAGAGTTTACCTCATTGAGCTGCTTGACGACCTTGAAAGGGCCCTCCCAGGCGGCCTGTAGTTTGTTCTTTCTCACTGGGATGAGAACCATCACCTGATCCCCGGTGGCGTAGGCACGGGCCCGCGCCGTGCGGTCATACCAGACCTTCTGCTTCCTCTGGGCTCTGGCCAGATTCTCCCTGGCCAGGCCCATGAGTTCAGCCCGTCTCTCTCGGAAGATCAGGACATACTCCACCACTGACTCTCCATCGGGAGTGGCCTTCCCCTCCCACTCGTCTCTCATCAGGTCCAGGGGGCCCCTCACCCTCCTTCCATATAACAGTTCGAAAGGCGAAAATCCGGTAGACTCCTGGGGCACCTCCCTGTATGCGAACAGCAGGTGAGGTAAGTACTTGTCCCAGTCCTGCGGGTGCTGGTTCATAAAGGTTTTCAGCATCATCTTTAGCGTCCCGTTAAACCTCTCCACCAGCCCATTGGACTGGGGGTGATAAGCTGAGGCCCAGTCGTGCCGGACCCCACATTTCTCCCACAAGCACCGGAGCAGGGCCGACATGAAGTTGGAGCCTTGGTCTGTCAAGACTTCCTTGGGGAACCCCACTCAGCTGAAAATGGTCAGGAGCGCATCGGCCACGGTGTCGGCTTCAATGGAAGCTAAGGGCACTGCCTCGGGGTAGCGGGTGGCAAAATCTACCACCACCAGAATGTATTTCTTCCCCGACCAGGTCGTCCTGCTGAGAGGCCCCACGATGTCCATGGCCACCTTCTGGAAAGGCTCCTCTATGATGGGCAAAGGTCTCAAAGCCGCTTTCCCCTTGTCCCGGGCCTTCCCCACCCTCTGACAGGGGTCACAGGATCGGCAATACTGCCGGACCGTGGTAAAGACCCCGGGCCAGTAAAAGTTCTGTAGCAACCTCTGCCGGGTGCGCCGGATTCCCTGGTGCCCTGCGAGGGGGATGTCATGGGCCAGGTACAGGAGCTTGCGGCGATACTTCTGGGGGACCACCAGCTGCCTCCTGATCCCACAGGACTCTACTTCCCCTGGGGGAGCCCATTCTCGGTACAGGAACCCCTTCTCCCACAGGAACCTCTCCTGGCAGCCTCTCCTCATGGTCCGTACCACACTGAGGTCGGCCAGGTCCCTGAGCTTCCGCAAGGAGGGATCTTTCCTCAACTCGGCCTGGAACTCAGCAGCTGGGGCAGGGACGGGGCCCGGTTCCCTCTCGCTGGCCAGGTCTGAGGCCTCCGCCTCTCTAAGCCGTGCCCCTCGGCCCTCCCTCCCCACCAGGGTAGGGTCCTGCGCCTCCGGTGTGATACCCTCCCCGAGGTCAGGGCGCAGTGCCCCTCGCCGGCTCTGGCTACGGGTCACAACCAGGGCGGCCTGGGGCTTGCTTGGCCAGTCCTCTAGGTCTCCCCCCATCAAAACTTCAGTGGGCAAATGGTGGTGTACCCCCACATCCTTGGGGCCCTCCTTGGCCCCCCATTTCAGGTGTACCCTTGCCACGGGCACCTTAAATGGGGTCCCGCCCACCCCTGTCAGGGTCAGATAGGTGTTGGGCACCACCCGATCTGGGGCCACCACCTCGGGCCGGGCCAGCGTCACCTCCGCGCCCGTATCCCAGTATCCATTGACCTTCCTCCCGTCCACCTCCAGGGGAACAAGGCACTCTCTCCGGAGGGACAGCCCCGCACCCACCCTGTAAACCGAGCACCCTGAGTCCAGAGCCTCCAGCCCTCTGGTGGAGCTGGCCTGGGGTACTCTTCCCTCCGGGGCAGGTGGTAAACTGGTAGGCCCCCTTTCCTGGGTCGTCTGCCCCTCGTCCAGCTGGGTCCCTACCCAGTTAACCCTGGGTAGGTTGGGTCTGCTCAGTCTGTCCCTGAGCCCGGGGCACTGGGACCGTACGTGGCCTCTCTGGCCACATTGATAGCAGCTCAGGTCACGTTGGTCCCCTCGAGCGGGTCGGAGGGGCCCGACGCCAGGCGTTCCCCTTGGGAGGGGGTTCTCCCTATTTCCCCGCTGGGAGGCCCCATGGTCACTCTCTCTCTGCATCGCGGGGGGCCTGTTCTTTTGGGGCTCCTCCCGGCTACCCCCTGACCGACTGTTCACAAACTCGTCGGCCAGCTGCCCTGCGTGCTGGGGGTTCTCGAGCTTTTTGTCCACCAGCCACAGCCTCAGGTCGGACGGGCACTGATCATACAGTTGCTCCAGTACAATTAGGTCAAGCAGGTCCTCTTTAGCTCGGGCCCCAGCTGTCCACTTGCGGGCATATCCCTGCATCCGGTTGACCAGTTGTAGGTAGGTGACCTCAGGCGTTTTACGCTGACTCCGGAACCTTCTCCGGTACATCTCGGGGGTCAGCCCAAACTCACGGAGCAGGGCCTGTTTGAACAGTTCATAGTCCCCTGCCTCTGCCCCTGTCATTCGGCTGTACACCTCCACGGCTTTGGGGTCCAGTAAGGGGGTGAGAAACTGGAGCCTGTCTGCAGGGTCAACCCTGTGCAGCTCACAGGCATTCTCAAAGGCCGTCAGGAAGCTATCTATGTCCTCCCGCTCCTTCCGCTGGGACAGGGAGCACTTATCAAAGCTCCTTGCAGTCCTGGGTCCCCCCGCACTCACCGCAGCCGGGGCCCCACTGCTCTTCAGCCTGGCCAGCTCCAGTTCATGCTGCCTTTGTTTCTCCTTCTCCTGACGCTCCCTCTCCTTCTCCTCCTGCTCATGTTGACGTTGTTTCTCCTTCTCCTCCTGCTCATGTTGACGTTGTTTCTCCTCATGTTGACGTTGTTTTTCATGATCCTCCAGCTCCCTCATTTTCATCTCCCTCTCCCATTCCAGCCGCCTCCGCTCCAGGGATGGGGAGCTCCGCCGGGAGGATCCCCTGCTGGGTGCCGGGGTCAGGGTGCCCTCGGTATTCGCTGGGCTTCCCCCAACCCCTCCCCCGGACATAGGTAGGAAGGGTCTCGGGATGTCCTCAGCAGCAGTCTGACCCCTCCCAGCCCGGTCAGGCCCCAGGGCCCACGCTGCGTCCCCCGGGCAGCTTCCCTCAGGGACAGGGATCGGGTCATCCAAGCGATCCCTCTCCTCCAGCTGGGCAATCAGCTGTTCCTTGGTGGACCTCCCGATGCGCAGCCCCCTCTGCCTGCACAGCTCCACCAGGTCGCTCTTCAGGCGTTTAGCGTACATCTCCCTGCTGGCCACTCGCAGGCCGGGCAGCTTCCCACGGTTTCCAGGAAAAGCCCCTCGTGTGCCCGTCCTTCTTGAGGTCACCGACTCTTTGCCAGGGTCGAGCTGCAGACTCCTCCGCCCCTGGGACCGCTCGCTGCAATCCCCTGGGGGACCCTGTTACTGCAAAAGTCTTTCTCTCTGGTCACACATTCCCAGGGGTTAACCGCCCCCCGAAACCGTCTCTCTCTGAATCTTCAGCACGCCTGGTCCCCGTCAATTCCCCTTCGTTTTACTGCTCCCCAGTCACTTACTGCAGGAAGCGCCGTTCACGGGGTGCAGTAGATCCCACCGCTGCCACCAGTTGTCACGGAGTGTGGGGGAGTCCAGGCCCTGCACCCCTCTTCCTGGGATCCACTGAGACTCTCAGCCAGCCAGTAAAACAGAAGGTTTATTGGACAACAGGAACAGTCCCAAACAGAGCTTGTGGGTACAACCAGGACCCCTCAATCACGTCCTTCTGGGGGAGCAGGGAGCTTAGACCCCAGCCCTGGGGTTCCCTGTGTTCCTCCACCCAGCCCCAAACTGAAACTAAACTCACCCAGCAGGTTCCCTGCTGCAGCCTCCGTCCACATTCCTGGGCAGAGGTGTTACCTCCCCCTCCCCCTCCCCCTCCTGGCTCAGGTGACAGGCTCTCAGGTCTCCCCTCCCCAGGGCACATTCCCAGGTCAACACTCCCCCCTCCCTGCTGAGTCACATCGTCACAGGGGGCTGCCAGACACTTCGCCTGCCCCTGTGCGGCCAGCCCCAGGCTCTGGCTATGATGGGTTTGCAGAGGGTGACCCCCCTCCCCTGGCTGATGACCCCCTGCCCCTCCCAGCTGCTGGTGGGTCTGGCTGCCCTCAGCCAGCAGGACCCGTCTGGGGGTGGGGCTGGGTGTCTGGGGCAGAGGGGCTGACACAAACCATGCTAGCCTCATTAGGCTCTGGGGTGATAGCCTGAGGGGTGCAGAAGGGCCTGGGTCTCTCACAGGGGATGGGACATTTCACAGCTGTGTCCATCAGGGGCTGTAACAGGGCTGTGCTGATGCGAGTTCCTGCAGCAGGGAGTTCCACAGCCCTGGAAGTTACAAAGTGTGGGGGAGTCATGGTCCTGTACCCTTGTTTTCTGTGATTCACATTCACCGTGACTCTCAGCCAGCCAGTAGAAGAGCAGGTTTATTAGAGACGACAGGAACACAATCCAACCCAGAGCTTGGAGGCATGAACAGGACCCTTAGTCAGGTCCTTCTGGGGCGTAGAGAGCTTAGATCCCCGCTCTGGGGCTCTCTCCTCTTCCCCAGCCAACCCCAAACTGAAACAAAAACCCTCTAGGGTCCCAACCAGCCTCCCCCCAGCTCCTCCTCCAGCCTTTGTCCCGTTTCCTGGGCAAAGGTGTCACCTGGCCCCAGCCCCCTCCTGGCTCAGGTTACAGGCTCTCAGATCTCCCATCCCCAATGAAAGAAAAGGAGGACTCGTGGCACCTTAGAGACTAACCAATTTATTTGAGCATGAGCTTTCGTGAGCTACAGCTCACTTCATCGGATGCATACCGTGGAAACTGCAGCAGACTTTATATACACACAGAGAATATGAACCAATACCTCCTCCCACCCCACTGTCCTGCTGGTAATAGCTTATCTAAAGTGATCATCAGGTGGGCCATTTCCAGCATCACTTTAGATAAGCTATTACCAGCAGGAGAGTGGGGTGGGGGGAGGTATTGGTTCATATTCTCTGTGTGTATATAAAGTCTGCTGCAGTTTCCACGGTATGCATCTGATGAAGTGAGCTGTAGCTCACGAAAGCTCATGCTCAAATAAATTGGTTAGTCTCTAAGGTGCCACGAGTACTCCTTTTCTTTTCGCGGATACAGACTAACACGGCTGCTCCTCTGAAACCCATCCCCAATGAAACTCCCTTGCCACCTTCTGTCACGGGGACCCCGGGCGATGCTCTGGAACTGCTCCCTAAAAAGCCAGTCAGGACTCTGGGGGAGTCTCCTCTCCGGGAGCAGCCTGTCTGCAGGACACACAGCTCACCCGGCTTCCCCCTTCCTGGGTCTGACCTCGGAGCATTCAGCCTCCTCCGCCCCTCCCTGCGCTTCCCACAGCGAGTCCGCCCAGGCGGGGTCCTGGAGAAGCCAGAGGGTCCTGCCCCCCAACTTCACAGTCAGACGTGACTCTCAGCCAGCCAGTAAAACAGAAGGTTTATTAGACGACAGGAACATGGTCTAACACAGAGCTTGCAGGTGCAGAGAACAGGACGCCTCAGCCGGGTCCATTTTGGGGGGCAATGAGCCAGACAACCCAGTCTGCCCTTCACTCCATGTCTCCAGCCAGCCCCCAACTGAAACTCCCTCCCACCCCTCCTCCTCTGGGCTATGTCCCTTTCCCAGGCCAGGAGGTCACCAGATTCCTTTGTTCTCCAACCCTTTAGCTCTCACCTTGCAGGGGGGAAGGGCCCAGGCCATCAGTGGCCAGGAAACGGGGTGTCGGCCATTGTCCGTGTCCAGACCCCTGCACACCCCTGCACTCTAGGGCTCTGCAAGGATCATACACCCTTACCCCACCCCCTAGATACTTACAAACTGCATAGGGGAAACTGAGGCACCCCCACACTATTCAGAGGAAACATTAAGAACAGTCCCACTTCGTCACACCTTCCCAGGTCAACACTCCCCCTCCCTGCTGCATCACATCTCTCCCCACCTTCGAGACTGAACTGAGCGGGGTCACTCTGACCAGTGACCTGGGGAAGTTCGAGGCCCCCTCTCCGGGACAGCACATCCGCTATCAGGTTGGCGCTTCCCTTCACCTGGACCACGTCCATGTCGTAATCCTGCAGGAGCAGGCTCCATCTCAGGAGTTTGGCGTTGGCTCCTTTCATCGGGTGCAGCCAGGTCAGGGGAGAGTGGTCGGTGTACACGGTGAAGTGTCGCCCGAAGAGATAGGGCTCTAGTTTCTTGAGGGCCCACACCATGGCCAGGCACTCCTTCTCGATGGCCGCGGAGTGTTGCTCCCGGGGTAGCAACTTCTTGCTCAGGTACACGATGGGGTGTCTCTCCCCCTTTTCATCCTCCTGCATTAACACCGCCCCCAGTCCCGTGTCGGAGGCGTCGGTGAACACCACAAAGGGCTTGTCAAAGTCTGGGTTTGCCAGGACTGGGACACTGACCAGAGCCTCCTTCAGCGCCCGGAAAGCCTCCTGACACTGCTCGGTCCAGACCACCTTGTCTGGCTTCCCCTTCTTGCATAGCTCAGTGATGGGGGTGGCTATGGCGCTAAAGTGGGGCACAAATCTTCGGTAGTATCCTGCCATCCCAATAAAGGCTTGGACCTGCTTTTTGGTGTGGGGAGCGGGCCAGTCTCTGATCACCTCCACCTTGGCTGGTTCCGGCTTTAGGCGGCCGCTCCCCACCCGATGGCCCAGGTAAGATACTTTTGCCATCCCCACCTTGCACTTCTCCGCTTTTACAGTCAGCCCAGCCCCCTGGAGTCAGTCCAGCACTTGTCTAACCTGGGACACGTGGTCCCCCCAGGTCTGGCTAAAGACACAGATGTCATCAATATATGCCAGATACAGTGATGGCATTGAGCTTCCGATAGTCCACACAGAACTGGATCGACCCGTCCCTTTTGGGGACCAGCACCACCGGCGAGGCCCAAGGGCTGGCAGATGGCTGGATCACCCCCAAAGCCAGCATGTCCCGGACCTCTCTTTACAGGTGTGACACTATGAGTGTAATATAATATCTCATTGAGAGGTGACCGAGCCAGAAAGAGTTAATGAACGCACAGACTGACCTGAGCCAGGGCCGGACTTTAAAGACTGGTTAGGAAGAGATGTAAATGAACAGAGCTTTGAAATGCAGCCAGCATTGTTAGAGAGAGAAGGGGAGATGTTTGCTCAGGTCTTGTGATGTCAGCAAACAAGTCTTGTCTATAGCTGTAGCTTTGATTCAAAAAGGAATATTAACAGACACTGGAGGGGAATAGTGTTATTGTCTACATGTCTCTCTGAAGGTTGTAGTAACCTGTATCCGAACTGTTCAATGGATAAATTATCCCGTGCTAATTGCCAGGATGTTTGGGAGAAGGAAAGTCAAGCCTATTGTTTTCTCAGGCCAAAAGGCTGCTGGAAAGGTATAAAAACCCTGGGACAGGATCCTTCTTCATCCCAGATCTGCTTTGGGCTTCAAGAGGGGGAAACCTTAAGCCATAAGGATTGAGATCCCGTGTCACTGACTGGAGTCACCCTGAACATGGACGTTGGACTATAACCTCTGGACTATTTCTAAAAGGGCTTTTGGCCACTACAAACTCATCTCCGCTCTATATCTGGACCTCAAGAATTGAATTCAAGTCTGTCTGTATATTGATCTTTTAACCAACACTCTCTTTTCTTTTTTAATAAATTTTAGTTTAGTTAATAAGAATTGGCTATAAGCGTGTATTTGGGGTAAGAGCTGAGTTATCATTTGACCTGGGTCTGGGGCTTGGTCCTTTGGGGTCAGGAGAACCTTTTCTTTTCTATGATGAAATAAGATTTTCAGAATTTATCATCGTATGTTTGACAGGTGTGTCTGGATGGAGGCCAGAGGCCGGGCACTTTAAGGGAACTGCATTATTTGGACATCTGAGTAACCAGAGAGGTGATACAGAAGCTGGTTTGGGCTGGCTGGGTAAATCTCAGTAGTGGAATATCTACCAGAGTTTGGGGTTTCTCTGCCCCGGTCTGTTTGCAGATCACCATGATTGATTGACCTCAGCTGGCTCCCACAGTCAGCACCCTCACACAAGTTCCTGAGCCGTTTTCCCTGTGACTCGAAAGGGGGAGCATCTTATCAGCAGGTGCGACCCTGTCTGCACCCGGTGGACAGTCAGATTAGGGCGTCCAGGCTGGTTGGAAAACAGCTGTCGGTACGGATGCAGCACCTCCCTGACCTCAGCTTGCTGGGCAGGGGTTAGCTGATCCGAGAGGGGAATTGTTTCCAGGGGGGAACCAGCTCTGGTCCCAGGGAATAGATCTACTAAAGGGTCATCTCCCTGCTCTTCCCACTGTCCACACACGGCCAACACCACCTTCCCCCTGGCATAATATGGCTTCATCATATTCACATGGTACACCCGGCGGTGGTGCGCCCGGTTTGACAGCTCCACCACAGAGTTTACCTCATTGAGCTGCTTGACGACCTTGAAAGGGCCCTCCCAGGCGGCCTGTAGTTTGTTCTTTCTCACTGGGATGAGAACCATCACCTGATCCCCGGTGGCGTAGGCACGGGCCCGCGCCGTGCGGTCATACCAGACCTTCTGCTTCCTCTGGGCTCTGGCCAGATTCTCCCTGGCCAGGCCCATGAGTTCAGCCAGTCTCTCTCGGAAGATCAGGACATACTCCACCACTGACTCTCCATCGGGAGTGGCCTTCCCCTCCCACTCGTCTCTCATCAGGTCCAGGGGGCCCCTCACCCTCCTTCCATATAATAGTTCGAAAGGCGAAAATCCGGTAGATTCCTGGGGCACCTCCCTGTACGCGAACAGCAGGTGAGGTAAGTACTTGTCCCAGTCCTGCGGGTGCTGGTCCATAAAGGTTTTCAGCATCATCTTTAGCGTCCCGTTAAACCTCTCCACCAGCCCATTGGACTGGGGGTGATAAGCTGAGGCCCAGTCGTGCCGGACCCCACATTTCTCCCACAAGCACCGGAGCAGGACCGACATGAAGTTGGAGCCTTGGTCTGTCAAGACTTCCTTGGGGAACCCCACTCGGCTGAAAATGGTCAGGAGCGCATCGGCCACGGTGTCTGCTTCAATGGAAGCTAAGGGCACTGCCTCGGGGTAGCAGGTAGCAAAATCTACCACCACCAGAATGTATTTCTTCCCCGACCAGGTCGTCTTGCTGAGAGGCCCCACGATGTCCATGGCCACCTTCTGGAAAGGCTCCTCTATGATGGGCAAAGGTCTCAAAGCCGCTTTCCCCTTAGAATCATAGAATCATAGAATATCAGGGTTGGAAGGGACCCCAGAAGGTCATCTAGTCCAACCCCCTGCTCAAAGCAGGACCAATTCCCAGTTAAATCATCCCAGCCAGGGCTTTGTCAAGCCTGACCTTAAAAACCTCTAAGGAAGGAGATTCTACCACCTCCCTAGGTAACGCATTCCAGTGTTTCACCACCCTCCTAGTGAAAAAGTTTTCCCTAATATCCAATCTAAACCTCCCCCACTGCAACTTGAGACCATTACTCCTCGTTCTGTCATCTGCTACCATTGAGAACAGTCTAGAGCCATCCTCTTTGGAACCCCCTTTCAGGTAGTTGAAAGCAGCTATCAAATCCCCCCTCATTCTTCTCTTCTGCAGGCTAAACAATCCCAGCTCCCTCAGCCTCTCCTCATAACTCATGTGTTCCAGACCCCTAATCATTTTTGTTGCCCTTTGCTGGACTCTCTCCAATTTATCCACATCCTTCTTGTAGTGTGGGGCCCAAAACTGGACACAGGACTCCAGATGAGGCCTCACCAATGTCGAATAGAGGGGAACGATCACGTCCCTCGATCTGCTCGCTATGCCCCTACTTATACATCCCAAAATGCCATTGGCCTTCTTGGCAACAAGGGCACACTGCTGACTCATATCCAGCTTCTCGTCCACTGTCACCCCTAGGTCCTTTTCCGCAGAACTGCTGCCTAGCCATTCGGTCCCTAGTCCCGGATCTTCCTCACCCTCTGACAGGGGTCACAGGATCGGCAATACTGCCGGACCGTGGTAAAGACCCCAGGCCAGTAAAAGTTCTGTAGCAACCTCTGCCGGGTGCGCCGGATTCCCTGGTGCCCTGCGAGGGGGATGTCATGGGCCAGGGACAGGAGCCTGCGGCGATACTTCTGGGGGACCACCAGCTGCCTCCTGACCGCACAGGACTCTACTTCCCTTGTGGGAGCCCATTCTCGGTACAGGAACCCCTTCTCCCACAGGAACCTCTCCTGGCAGCCTCTCCTCACGGTCCGTCCCACACTGAGGTCGGCCAGGTCCCTGAGCTTCTGCAAGGAGGGATCTTTCCTCAACTCGGCCTGGAACTCAGCGGCTGGGGAAGGGACGGGGCCCGGTTCCCCCTCAGTGACCAGGTCTGAGGCCTCAGCCTCTCTGAGCCGTGCCCCTCGGCGCTCCCTCCCCACCAGGGTAGGGTCCTGCGCCTCCGGTGTGGTACCCTCCCCAAGGTCAGGGTGCAGTGCCCCTCGCCGGCTCTGGCTACGTGTCACAACCAGGGCGGTCTGGGGCTTGCTTGGCCAGTCCTCTAGGTCTCCCCCCATCAAAACCTCAGTGGGCAAATGGTGGTGTACCCCCACATCCTTGGGGCCCTCCTTGGCCCCCCATTTCAGGTGTACCCTTGCCACGGGCACCTTAAATGGGGTCCCGCCCACCCCTGTCAGGGTCAGATAGGTGTTGGGCACCACCCGATCTGGGGCCACCACCTCGGGCCGGGCCAGCGTCACCTCCGCGCCCGTATCCCAGTATCCATTGACCTTCCTCCCATCCACCTCCAGGGGAACAAGACACTCTCTCCGGAGGGACAGCCCCGCGCCCACCCTGTAAACTGAGCACCCTGAGTCCAGAGCCTCCAGCCCTCTGGCGGAGCTGGCCTGGGGTACTCTTCCCTCCGGGGCAGGTGGTAAGCTGGCAGCCCCCCTTGCCTGGGTCGTCTGCCCCTCGTCCAGCTGGGTCCCTACCCAGTTAACCCTGGGTAGGTTGGGTCTGCTCAGTCTGTCCCTGAGCCCGGGGCACTGGGACCGTACGTGGCCTCTCTGGCCACAGTGATAGCAGCTCAGGTCACGTTGGTCCCCTCGAGCGGGTCGGAGGGGCCCGACGCCAGGCGTTCCCCTTGGGAGGGGGTTCTCCCTATTTCCCCGCTGGGAGGCCCCCTGGTGACTCTCTCTCTGCATCGGGGGGGGCCTGTTCTTTTGGGACTCCTCCCGGCTACCCCCTGACCGACTGTTCACAAACTCGTCGGCCAGCTGCCCTGCGTGCTGGGGGTTCTCGAGCTTTCTGTCCACCTGCCACAGCCTCAGGTCGGACGGGCACTGTTCATACAGTTGCTCCAGTACGATTAGGTCAAGCAGGTCCTCTTTAGCTCGGGCCCCCGCTGTCCACTTGCGGGCATACCCCTGCATCCGGTTGGCCAGTTGTAGGTAGGTGACCTCAGGCGTTTTACGCTGACTCCGGAACCTTCTCCGGTACATCTCGGGGGTCAGCCCAAACTCACGGAGCAGGGCCTGTTTGAACAGTTCATAGTCCCCTGCCTCCGCCCCTGTCATTCGGCTGTACACCTCCACGGCTTTGGGGTCCAGTAAGGGGGTGAGGAACTGGAGCCTGTCTGCGGGGTCAACCCTGTGCAGCTCACAGGCATTCTCAAAGGCCGTCAGGAAGCTATCTATGTCCTCCCCCTCCTTCCGCTGGGCCAGGAAGCACTTATCAAAGCTCCTTGCAGTCTTGGGTCCCCCCTCACTCACCGCAGCCGGGGTCCCACTGCTCCTCAGCCTGGCCAGCTCCAGTTCATGCTGATGCTGCTTTTCCTCATGCTGACACTGCCTTTCACGGTCCTGTCACTTCTTCTCTCGATCTTCCATTTCTCTCCGTTTCATCTCCCTCTCCCATTCCAGCCACCTCCGCTCCAGGGATGGGGAGCTCCGCCGGGAGGATCCCCTGCTGGCTGCCGGGGTCAGGGTGCCCTCGGTATTTGCTGGGCTCCTCCCATCCCCTCCCCCAAGCATAGGTAGGAGGGGTCCCGGGATGCCCTCGGCAGCCATCTGACCACTCCCAGCTGGGACAGACACTGGTGCCCACGCTGCCTCTCCTGGGCTGCTTCCCCCAGAGACAGGGATCGGGTCATCCAAGCGATCCTCCTCCTCCAGCTGGGCAATCAGCTGTTCTTTGGTGGGCCTTCCAGTGCGCAGCCCCCTCTGCCTGCACAGCTCCACCAGGTCGCTCTTCAGGCGCTTCGCGTACATCTCCCTGCTGGCCACTCGCAGGCCTGGGTGCTCTCAGCTCCCCATGGATTCCAGGAGGACCCCTAGGGTGCCAACCCTTCTCCAGGTCACCACCTCTCTCCCAGGGTCAAGCCACACACTCCTCCGCCCCGCAGCCTGCTCACCGCAGTCCTCAGGGGGACCCTGTTATTGCAACAGTCCTTCTCGCTGGTCACACACTCCCAGGGGTTAAGCGTAGCTCCTTCGCCCCCCCGAAACCGCTTCTCTCTGACTCTTCAGCACGCCTGGTCCTCGTTAACCCCCTTTTGTTTTACTGCTCCCCAGTCACTTACGGCAGGAAGCGCCGTCCACAGGGTGCAGCAGATCCCACCGCTACCACCAGTTGTTATGAAGCGTCAGGGAATCAGGGTCCTGTACCCTTGTTTGCTGCGATTCACCGTGACTCTCAGCCAGCCAGTAGAATAGAAAGTTTATTAGAGAGGACAGGAGCACAGTCCGGGCCAGAGCTTGCAGGCATAAACAGGACCCCTTAGTCAGGCCCTTCTGGGGGGCAGGGAGATTCATCCCCTGCTCTGGGCTCTCCCTTCTTCCCTAGCCCACTCCAAACAGAAAGAAAAACCCTCCAGCCAACTCACCCAGCCTCCCACCGGCTCCTCCTCCAGCCTTTGTCCAGTTCCCAGGCAGAGGTGTCACCTGGCCCTAGCCCCCTCCTGGCTCAGGGGACAGGCTCTCAGGTGTCCCATCCCCTGCCACCTTCCCAGGTCAACACTCCCCCGTCCCTGCAGCGTCACTCTGGCATAGCCCAGTGCTGCTTATGGGACGTGCCCACCCCGCAGCTCCCGCTGGGGGGCAGAGGAGGTGACGGGACAGGGATTGTGAGGGATGAGATGCTGGGTGGGGGCACGGGGAAAGCTAATAGAAGGGGGCTCATGGCAGGATCGGGGCTACACCCCCAGCTTTGGAGCCCCGCCAGCTAGCCACCCCCCCAGGATCATGCAGCTCCACCGCCTCTGGGCTCCAGCTGCCTGTGTCCCACCCTGAGCTCTGCCCAGAACGTCCAGCTGTGATGGGCCCTGGGGAGCCGCGCCCGCCCTGCAGGGCCCCTCCCTGCTGGGAGCCATAGCCCCTGTCCCGGGGTCCCCGGGCGATGCTCTGGAACAGCTCCCTACGAAGCCAGGCAGGACTCTGGGGCAGTCTCCTCTCAGGGAGCAGCCTGTCTGCAGGACACACAGCTCACCCGGCTTCCACCTTCCTGGGTCTGACCTTGGAGCATTCAGCCTCCTCTGCCCCTCCGTGCGCTTCCCACAGCGAGTCCGCTCAGGCGGGGTCCTGGGGAAGCCAGAGGGTCCTGCCCCCCAACTCCGCAGTCAGACGTGACTCTCAGCCAGCTAGGAAAACAGAAGGTTTATTAGACGACAGGAACATGGTCTAACACAGAGCTTGTCGGTACAGAGAACAGGACCCCTCAGCCAGGTCCATTTTGGGGGGCAGTGAACCAGACAACCCCGTCTGCCCTTCACTCCACGTCCCCAGCCAGCCCCCAACTGAAACTCCCTCCAGCCCCTCCTCCTCTGGGCTTTGTCCCTTTCCCGGGCCAGGAGGTCACCGGATTCCTTTGTTCTCCAACCCTTTAGCTCTCATCTTCCAGGGGGGAAGGGCCCAGGCCATCAGTGGCCAGGAGACTGTGTGTCGCCATTTATGTACCCTGGCCCTTTGCTCTGCAACAATCACACCCCCTTATCCCCCCACCTAGAGACTTAAGAAATGCCTAGGGGAAACTGAGGCATCCCTACAGTATTCAGAGGAAACATTAAGGAAGGTCCCACTTCATCACACTTGGTTGCAACCATGTTCTGTGTGGTCCCAGAGTAGCAGCCGTGTTAGTCTGTATCCACAAAAGAAAAGGAGTACTTGGGGCACCTTAGAGACTAACCAATTTATTTGAGCATGAGCTTTCGTGAGCTACAAATAAATTGGTTAGTCTCTAAGGTGCCACAAGTCCTCCTTTTTTTATATGGTCCCAGTTCAAGTCAATAATGTGATACCCCGGGAGAGCTGCCAGTGCCTGGTCCCTGCTCCTGCCCGCAGGGCTCTCGGCTCAGCTTCCCTGCAGAGAGGGGAGAGTCAGGGTCAGCACCCAGGCAAGTGGCTTTGATTCCCCACCGACATGGGCTGGCCACGGCCAGTGGTTTGTACTGGCCCCTTCCAGCTCAGCCAGGCCACAGCCCCGCTGGGTCTCTCAGGCCACAGCTATGCTCAGACCGTGGGCGACACCCGTGACATCAGCCTACAGCCGCTGCGGTTCGTAAGGCGCTGGGGCACGTGACGCTCGGGTCCGTGTGTTGCTGCTGCACGTCCTCACCAGGCACCCACGGCCCTGCACAGGGCAGAGCGCCATGAGCGGCTCCCGCAGCGAGGTACCCGCCACCGCCCAGCTCAGGGGCTGGTGGGATGTGGGATGGGTCCCCCCCAGGACGCCACCTGGAACTGGGGTACCACTGAGCCCCCTGACCCACCCCAACTCCCCAGCCCAGAACCCCAGAGCGGCATCATCTGGCCCTGGTCAAAACCTGACCAGTGTGAATTTATTACCCAGTCCACCACTTCCACAAAGGAAAGTGGACGTGCCCCAACGCTTGTTACTGAGCGGAGATTTATCCCCTTGGCACTTCAAACAGCACAGTGTGTCCTAGGTAAAATCTAAGAGATTTATTTATCGGAAAGACAGAGCAGGTCGTGCTGGTGGGGGAGGAGCACCATATGTGAAAGAAAGTGTAGAAGTAAAAATCTTAAATGAACCAAACTGTGCTAGAGAATCTCTGTGGCTAGTAATTCCATGCCTGAATAGTAAGACGCCAGCAGCAGGGCTCTGTTACTGACCACCCGACCAGGATGGTGATAGTGACTGTGAAATGCTCAGGGTGATTAGAGAGGCGATAAAATAAAAAACTCAATAATAATAATGGGGGATTTCAACTATCCCCATATTGACTGGGTCCATGTCACCTCAGGACGGGATGGAGGGGAGAGGCAATTCCTGATTTAGTCCTAAGTGGAGCACAGGATCTGGTCCGAGAAGTGAATATAGCTGGACCGCTTGGTGACCATCCCTGGGGTCGGGGGTCAGAAGCCCACCGCAGTCCAGAAAGGGGAACTACACGACAGTGAGGAAGTTAGTGAAAAGGAAATTAAAAGGTACATTGCCCTGGGTCTGACGGTTCCCATTGGGCAGTGCTGTCTCTGAGAGGTTTCTATTGTGCACAGTTGCTGGGGTAGCCCTGGTGCGTGTGTGCATTTCCCCAGTGAGCCATTGACAGGTGTGGCCAGTTTACTGTCGTACCTGAAAGGCGGCTTGTGGGTGTTCTCAGCCTCGCCTCACGTGTCAGTAGCACACACACAGCCAAACGTCGTAACGTCACACTCGAGGGTAGCAGGTACAAGCCCGCGAGATGTGACCGTCCAGCAGATCAACACACTCGCAAGGACACCTCACAAGGCGCCCTCTGTACCCAACGTACCATCGTGATCTGCCAGTGGTGACTATGGGGTGTGGCCACTGCATGGTGGGGCACAAGTGAGTCGCGCGCAGGTACCTGGGCTTTGCAGAGCCCGACCCCACGGCTGGGAAGGTAGTGGTCGGGGCCAGAGGAGGGGATGTCAGCTGGGCCCCTCACCCTGCCGTGAGTGCAGAGGGGCTGGGGGAGGGGTCGTGCCCCATGCGGGCGCCTCCAGCTGCCTTATTCCGCCCACGTCCCTCTCTGCTCATTGAGCAGAGCGGGGCCAATGCAGCCAGCCCTTCCCAGCTGCGGGGTCGGGCTCTGCAAAGCCCAGACACCTGTCCGCGACGCATTTGTGCCCCACTGTCCAGTGCCATCCCAGCCCCCAGCCACACCGGGGGGCCCATCCCACAACCCAGACGCTCCTACCAGGGGCCCGTCCCAGTGCCCAGACGCTCCCACCGTATAGATCATTATTGCAACCAAGGTCCTATAGTTGCACCGAATCTGATACAAAGGAGGTCCAGTGAGGTGTCTATGGAGAGGTTATGATTTGCTGGGTATGATGATGCTGTCTGTCTGGGTGTAACATTTCTGTAGTTGACATTATGAATATTGGCGCTCTACTTTGTATCTCAAACGTATTTGATTCTAAGTAGCACCCGTGAAGCATTTGCTCAGCTTCTGGAGAAGGGACAATTCTCAGAAAGTGCCCAGTTGAGAAACACTGAACTGACAATGGACTTTGGGGGACGCCAATCCACATCTGAGGAACCTTCCTGGGAACGTTCAACGCAGCATGTGAGCAATGGCTGCTCTGCCTGCAAACTGAGTCCTGCATGGAGATGTGACTTGCCCATGTGACTCCAAACTCCATCTTGCTGCTGTGATTTTCCACAGTAAGAACAAAGGGGTGTCCTTCCACAGGCAGAGGACATAAAAGGCCATGGAGACCCTTCCATCTTGTCTTCAATCCGGCTTCTTGCCTCTGGAGGGACTTTGCTACAAACCGAAGCTTTGAACCAAGGACTGAATGACCCATCCCAGCTGGGGATGCTCTCCAGAGACTTGATTTGAACCTGCCGTTTATTCCATCATTGCTGCAAGCCTGAACCAAGAACTTTGCCGTTACTGTCTGTCATTGATTCCATTTCTCCAATTCTAGCTCTCATCTCTATCTTTTTCCTTTTATGACTAAACCTTTAGATTTTAGGTTCGAAAGGATTGGCAACAGTGTGATTTGTGGGTAAGATCTGATTTGTATATTGACCTGGGTCTGGGGCTTGGTCCTTTGGGATCGAGGGAACCTTTGTTCTTTTACTGGGGTACTGGTTTTCATAACCATCTGTCCCCATAACGAGGGGCCTTGGTGGGGATACTGGGAAACTGGAGTGTCTAAGGAAATGGCTTGTATGACTTGTAGTCAACCAGTGGGGTAAAATCAAAGTCCTCTCTGGCTGGCTGGTTGGGTTTGCCTTGGTGTGCACAGAAACCCCAGCCTGGGGCTGTAACTTCCCTGCTTGAAGCAATTTGTCCTGAATTGGCACTCTCAGCTGGGCCCCGCTGGAACCAGCCTCGTTACAGTCCCCCATACGAAACAAGGAAAAACAAGAAACTCCCCCACTGCGTCACACCCCTGGGCAGCCCCCAGACTGGCACCTCCAGGCCGAGCGCCTGGGCAGGGGCTGGTCTCTGCTGCGGCAGGCGGGAGCCTGGCGCACGGGGCCTGGTGAAGGCCTGGACCGCAGTCAGCAGGAGTCCGGCTCCCGGCCAACGCCGGCTCACGTCCCCTGGCTGGTCCGTGCACTTGGCAGGGGCCCAGCTGGCGCTGCCCAAACTCAGCCGCTCCCAGGACGTGCCGGGCTCGGGTGCTCGTGTAAACACTTTCCAGCCGCGAGTCCAGCGACGGGATAAACCCCGGCCTGGAGCTGGCCCAGGGACGCGCCGACCCCGGGCAGAGACACGGATGAGCAAGACGAGGGATGGGCTGCGGGGGGAACCTGCAGGGCTGCGGTGCAGGGTTGGTGGTGTGCCAGGCACCAGGCTGGCAACTTTCTAAATGCACAAAACTGAACGCCCTTGCCCCCCCTCTGCCCTTCCCGGAGGCCCCGCCCCTTCCTGGAGGCCCCGCCCCTGCCCCGCCAATTCCCAGAAGTCCGGTCCCTCTCCTGCCGCCCCCACTCACTCCAGCCCTCGCCTCCCTCGCTCGCTGTACCCCACCCTCACTCACTTTCACCAGGCTGGCGCAGGGGGTTGGGGTGCAGAAGGGGGTGAGGGCTCTGGGGTGGGACAAGAAATGAGGGGTTCAGGGTGCAGGAGGGGGTCCCGACCCAGGGTGGGGGGTTTGGGGTGCAGGTGTAAATGGGGTTCTGGGAGGAAGTTTGGGGTGTGGGTGGGGGTTCTGACCCGGGACGGGGGGGTTGGGGTGCTGGTGAGGGTGGGAGCTCTGGTAGGGAGTTTAGGGTGCGGGTGGGGGTGCGGGGTCCAGGAGGGAGTTGGGGTGTGGGAGGGGGTTCCGACAGGGGCAGGGGGGTTGGGATGCGGGGTCCGGGAGGGAGTTGGGGTGTGGGAGGGGGTTCCGACAGGGGCAGGGGGGTTGGGGTGCGGGTGGAGGTGCGGGGTCCGGGAGGGAGTTGGGGTGTGGGAGGGGGTTCTGAGAGGGGCAGGGGGGTTGGGGTGCGGGTGGGGGTGCGGGGTCCGGGAGGGAGTTTGGGTGTGGGAGGGGGTTCCGACAGGGGCAGGGGGGTTGGGGTGCGGGTGGGGGGTGCGGGGTCCGGGAGGGAGTTGGGGTGTGGGAGGGGGTTCTGAGAGGGGCAGGGGGGTTGGGGTGCGGGTGGGGGTGCGGGGTCCGGGAGGGAGTTGGGGTGTGGGAGGGGGTTCCGACAGGGGCAGGGGGTTTGGGGTGGGGGTGCGGGGTCCGGGAGGGAGTTGGGGTGTGGGAGGGGGTTCCGACAGGGGCAGGGGGTGTGGGTGGGGGGGTGCAGGGTCCGGGAGGGAGTTTGGGTGTGGGAGGGGGTTCCGACAGGGGCAGGGGGGTTGGGGTGCGGGTGGGGGGTGCGGGGTCCGGGAGGGAGTTGGGGTGTGGGAGGGGGTTCCGACAGGGGCAGGGGGGTTGGGGTGCGGGTGGGGGTGCGGGGTCCGGGAGGGAGTTGGGGTGTGGGAGGGGGTTCCGACAGGGGCAGGGGGGTTGGGGTGCGGGTGGGGGGTGCGGGGTCCGGGAGGGAGTTTGGGTGTGGGAGGGGGTTCCGACAGGGGCAGGGGGGTTGGGGTGCGGGTGGGGGTGCGGGGTCCGGGAGGGAGTTTGGGTGAGGGAGGGGGTTCCGACAGGGGCAGGGGGGTTGGGATGCGGGGTCCGGGAGGGAGTTGGGGTGTGGGAGGGGGTTCCGACAGGGGTAGGGGGTGTGGGTGGGGGGGTGCAGGGTCCGGGAGGGAGTTGGGGTGTGGGAGGGGGTTCCGACAGGGGCAGGGGGGTTGGGGTGCGGGCGGGGGGTGCGGGGTCCGGGAGGGAGTTGGGGTGTGGTAGGGGGTTCTGACAGGGGCAGGGGGCTTGGGGTGCGGGTGGGGGGCCGGGGCCGGGAGGGAGTTGGGGTGTGGGAGGGGGTTCTGAGAGGGGCAGTGGGGTTGGGGTGTGGGTGGGGGGTGCGGGGTCCGGGAGGGAGTTGGGGTGTGGGAGGGGGTTCTGAGAGGGGCAGGGGGTTTGGGGTGCGGGGTCCGGGAGGGAGTTGGGGTGTGGGAGGGGGTTCCGACAGGGGCAGGGGGTTTGGGGTGGGGGTGCGGGGTCCGGGAGGGAGTTGGGGTGTGGGAGGGGGTTCCGACAGGGGCAGGGGGTTGGGGTGCGGGTGGGGGTGCGGGGTCCGGGAGGGAGTTGGGGTGTGGGGGGGGTTCTGAGAGGGGCAGGGGGGTTGGGGTGCGGGTGGGGGTGCGGGGTCCGGGAGGGAGTTTGGGTGTGGGAGGGGGTTCCGACAGGGGCAGGGGGGTTGGGGTGCGGGTGGGGGGTGCGGGGTCTGGGAGGGAGTTGGGGTGTGGGAGGGGGTTCCGACAGGGGCAGGGGGGTTGGGGTGCGGGTGGGGGTGCGGGGGCCGGGAGGGAGTTGGGGTGTGGGAGGGGGTTCCGACAGGGGCAGGGGGGTTGGGGTGCGGGTGGGGGGTGCGGGGTCCGGGAGGGAGTTTGGGTGTGGGAGGGGGTTCCGACAGGGGCAGGGGGTTTGGGGTGGGGGTGCGGGGTCCGGGAGGGAGTTGGGGTGTGGGAGGGGGTTCCGACAGGGGCAGGGGGGTTGGGGTGTGGGTGGGGGTGCGGGTGTGGGAGGGGGTTCCGACAGGGGCAGGGGGGTTGGGGTGTGGGTGGGGGGCCGGGGCCGGGAGGGAGTTGGGGTGTGGGAGGGGGTTCTGAGAGGGGCAGGGGGGTTGGGGTGCTGGTGAGGGTGGGAGCTCTGGTAGGGAGTTTAGGGTGCGGGTGGGGGTGCGGGGGCCGGGAGGGAGTTGGGGTGTGGGAGGGGGTTCCGACAGGGGCAGGGGGGTTGGGGTGCGGGTGGGGGGCCGGGGCCGGGAGGGAGTTGGGGTGTGGGAGGGGGTTCCGACAGGGGCAGGGGGTTGGGGTGTGGATGGGGGGTGCAGGGTCCGGGAGGGAGTTGGGGTGTGGGAGGGGGTTCCGACAGGGGCAGGGGGGTTGGGGTGCGGGCGGGGGGTGCGGGGTCCGGGAGGGAGTTGGGGTGTGGTAGGGGGTTCTGACAGGGGCAGGGGGCTTGGGGTGCGGGTGGGGGGCCGGGGCCGGGAGGGAGTTGGGGTGTGGGAGGGGGTTCCGACAGGGGCAGGGGGGTTGGGGTGCGGGTGGGGGGTGCGGGGTCTGGGAGGGAGTTGGGGTGTGGGAGGGGTTTCCGACAGGGGCAGGGGGGTTGGGGTGCGGGTGGGGGTGCGGGGTCCGGGAGGGAGTTGGGGTGTGGGAGGGGGTTCTGAGAGGGGCAGGGGGGTTGGGGTGCGGGGGCCGGCAGGGAGTTGGGGTGTGGGAGGGGGTTCTGACAGGGGCAGGGGGTTTGGGGTGGGGGTGCGGGGTCCGGGAGGGAGTTGGGGTGTGGGAGGGGGTTCCGACAGGGGCAGGGGGGTTGGGGTGCGGGTGGGGGGTGCGGGGTCCAGGAGGGAGTTGGGGTGTGGGAGGGGGTTCCGACAGGGGCAGGGGGGTTGGGGTGCGGGTGGGGGGCCAGGGCCGGGAGGGAGTTGGGGTGTGGGAGGGGGTTCCGACAGGGGCAGGGGGGTTGGGGTGCGGGTGGGGGGCCGGGGCCGGGAGGGAGTTGGGGTGTGGGAGGGGGTTCCGACAGGGGTAGGGGGTGTGGGTGGGGGGGTGCGGGGTCTGGGAGGGAGTTGGGGTGTGGGAGGGGGGTGCGGGGGCCGGGAGGGAGTTGGGGTGTGGGAGGGGGTTCCGACAGGGGCAGGGGGTTGGGGTGTGGGAGGGGGTTCCGACAGGGGCAGGGGGGTTGGGGTGGGGGTGCGGGGTCCGGGAGGGAGTTGGGGTGTGGGAGGGGGTTCCGACAGGGGCAGGGGGGTTGGGGTGCGGGTGGGGGGCCAGGGCCGGGAGGGAGTTGGGGTGTGGGAGGGGGGTGCGGGGTCCGGGAGGGAGTTGGGGTGTGGGAGGGGGTTCCGACAGGGGCAGGGGGGTTGGGGTGCGGGTGGGGGTGCGGGGGCCGGGAGGGAGTTGGGGTGTGGGAGGGGGTTCCGACAGGGGCAGGGGGTTGGGGTGTGGGAGGGGGTTCCGACAGGGGCAGGGGGGTTGGGGTGCGGGTGGGGGTGCGGGGGCCGGGAGGGAGTTGGGGTGTGGGAGGGGGTTCCGACAGGGGCAGGGGGGTTGGGGTGCGGGTGGGGGGCCGGGGCCGGGCGTGGGGCTGAGCCCCGGGCTGGAGCGGAGGCGGAGGGGGCAGTCCCCGATCGGGGGGGCGAATGTGCCCCCCCTTAGTGGGATGCTCCTGCGTGGCCCTGGTTGCCATGGCGATGGGCTGGTATCCATGGCACCAGGCTCTGACCTTGGTGGCTGCATGAGCAGCTCCCCTCCCCCTCCCAGCGCAGGCAGGCGACAGGGCAGGGGATGGGGGGCAGGGCTGGGGGGCAGGGCCGGGGGGCAGGACTGGTGGGCAGGCTGTGGGGCAAGACTGGGGGCAGGGCTGGGGGCAGGCTGGGGGAGAGGGCAGGGGGCTGGGGGGCAGGGCCGGAGGACAGGGCTGGGGGAGGCTGGGGGAGAGGGCAGGGGGCTGGGGGGCAGGGCCGGAGGACAGGGCTGGGGGGAGGCTGGGGGAGAGGGCAGGGGGCTGTGGGGCAAGGCTGGGGGCAGGGCTGTGGGACAGGGCTGGGGGGCAGGGCCAGAGGACAGGGCTGGGGGGAGGCTGGGGGAGAGGGCAGGGGGCTGGGGGGCAGGGCTGGGGGGCAGGGCCAGAGGACAGGGCTGGGGGGAGGCTGGGGGAGAGGGCAGGGGGCTGGGGGGCAGGGCTGGGGGGCAGGGCCAGAGGACAGGGCTGGGGGGGGGCTGGGGGAGAGGGCAGGGGGCTGGGGGACAGGGCTGGAGGGCAGGGCTGGGGGGCAGGGCCGGAGGACAGGGCTGGGGGGAGGCTGGGGGAGAGGGCAGGGGGCTGGGGGGCAGGGCTGGGGGGCAGGGCCAGAGGACAGGGCTGGGGGGGGGGCTGGGGGAGAGGGCAGGGGGCTGGGGGACAGGGCTGGAGGGCAGGGCCGGAGGACAGGGCTGGGGGGAGGCTGGGGGAGAGGGCAGGGGGCTGGGGGGCAGGGCTGGGGGGCAGGGGTCTCTGGCTCATATGCCAGGTGCCTCCAAGCCGCAGGGGCCACGGCACCGGCTCCCTTCCCCCCGGCCCCTCTGCGCAGCGACAGCCTGTGAGCCCGGACGCCTGGGTTCCTTCCCGGCGCGGCGAGGGGGGGCTCTGCTGTTCTAACCAAGGCAGGCCATTTCCCTCCTGGCCCCCCGTCACCCCCTCAGCACTCTGCCCCCGAGCTGTACCCCAAGGCCGGGGGCCCCGGCAGGGCCCTCACACAAAGCACCTCGACCGCGGATTGTCACCCATGAGCCGCACGGCAGCGTGTGGGACCAGCCCCCCCGGCCGTCGGCCACCCACCCACCCACCCAGCTCTGTGGGGGGAGCAGGGCTGGGGGGGCAGGGGGCTGCGGGTCGGGAGTGAGGGGCGCCGGCGGGGCTGGGTGGGGAGCAGGGGGCTGCGGGTCGGGAGTGAGGGGCGCCGGCGGGGCTGGGGGGGGGAGCAGGGGGCTGCGGGTCGGGAGTGAGGGGCGCCGGCGGGGCTGGGGGGGGGAGCAGGGGGCTGCGGGTCGGGAGTGAGGGGCGCCGGCGGGGCTGGGGGGGGAGCAGGGGGCTGCGGGTCGGGAGTGAGGGGCGCCGGCGGGGCTGGGGGGGGAGCAGGTGTCCATGTTCTCCGTCTCCCATCTGTACCTGGAGCTTTCAGTGCCCAGATGGTGCCGAGCCCCCCTCCCGCCCCCGGCCTTCATTCGCAGCCAGGCCAGGCTCCCCCCCCAACCCTCCGGGATCCTCCGCCCGCCCCCCCGGGCTCCACACAAGCTCAAAGAAAGACTAGGAATGGAGGGGGGAGGGGAGAGACCCCCCCCCCGGCGCTGCCCCCACCTTCCGCCAGCTGGTATCAGGGCTGCAGAACCAGGCAGGACAATCCCACTGGTGCCCCTCACTCCCGACCCGCAGCCCCCCAGTATCCCAGCCCTGCCCCCCCCAGCTCTGCCGGTGCCCCTCACTCCCGACCCGCAGCCCCCCAGTATCCCAGCCCTGCCCCCCCAGCTCTGCCGGTGCCCCTCACTCCCGACCCGCAGCCCCCTGGCTCCCCCCAGCCCCGCCAGTGCCCCTCACTCCCGACCCGTAGCCCCCACTAGCTGAGTCCTGCACCCCCCAGCCATGCCCCCCCAGGCGCTCCCTTTGCCCCACAGCCCCTCTGGGAGCCCTGTGGGGGGCAGCCCCAGGGCACACAGGGAGCACGGGCAGATCCGGGCGGGGGGGCATGCACATGATAAGGGGGCCCAGCACGGCCTCCCCGAATGGCTCAGGAGCGGGGTGGAGACAGGGGAGGCAGAGAAAAACCTCAGGCCGAGGAGTAAGGCAGAGTGGGTCAGTCCCAGCCCCTCTGCAGGGCCCTGGCCCCCCATTCCCCGTCAGCTCCCCCATGCGCCCCCAGGGTCCTGCCCCCATGTCCGCTGTCAGCCCCCCCCGCGGATCCTGCCCCCATCCCCCGACAGCTCCCCTACCCCCCCCCCAGGGTCCTGCCCCCATGTCCCCCCCATCAGCTCCCCCCTCCCCCAGGTTCCTGCCCCCTCCATCAGCTCCCTGCAGAGGATGGATCTGGCAGGCGAAGGGGAGGCAGGTAAATGTTGCAGCGAGGCCTGTGCCCTCCCCGTGCCCCCGGCCCGTCCCTCTGGGGGGCTCTGTGACCCTCCCCCCCAAATGCAACCAGGCCCCACACCAGCTTCTGCCCCGTCCCCTGCAGTGCAGCCCGGGCAATGCTGGGGCCGGGGCTCCCTCTGCTGGGGCCAGGCGGTACTGCAGGTCACAGGCCAGTAGTGGGGATGGGCCCTGCCTGTGCCAGGCCTTGGGGGTGACCCCTGTACTGGGCTGGGCCCCAGGCCCCCGCAGCTCACAAGGGAGGCCTGCGGCCTCCGAGGCTGGCCCATTGTCCGGGGCTCCCTGCCACGAATCTGGCCCTGGCGAGGGGCTGGTGCGTCCCCATCAGGGCACGATGCTCCCCGGGACCCCGGCAGGTCCCCCTCGACCAGTCACCTGGCTACTGGCTGCCAGGCCGTGGCTGGCTGGGGGTGGGGGGGCTAAGCCGGAGCAGCCTGGCCGGCACCAGGCCACAGGAGCCAAAGGCCAGAGCGCCTCAGCTCCTGTCGCCTCATCCGGCAGAGCCCTGCTGAGGTCCCCACCCGCCTGCCGCAGAGCCCTGGCTTGGTGTCAGTCGTTCAGTCTTGGGGGTTCCCCTGTCCTGGATCCTCCCTGAGCTGGGTGGGTTTCAGCCGTTCTGAGGGCCCATCACCCCTCCCCAGGGGGGATTCCCCGTCTCCGCAGGGCTGCTGAGCAGAGAGCCCAGCTCCGGAGCCCCAGCCGGGAGGGGTGAGGTGGGGATCAGAGCTGGGGGTGGGAGGAGTCGGGGCTCTTGTCCTAGGAGCAGCAGGGATCTGTATGCTCGGTATAACCTGTATGCTCAAGAGGTCTCTTACGCCTTCCCCCTTTGCTCCTCTCCCTCTCTGAACCCCTGGGACGGGGCTTGCCCCCGCCCCCGCCCTTCTGGACTGCTTGGGGGATGGATGGATGGATGGATGGGCTGCTTGAGCAGCTGGAAGATCAGAGGAGGGAGACAAGGCGTCTGGGAGCCTGATTAGGCAGCGATCACACCCCCAAGGCAGGGACCCTTCCCTGGTGGAGTGGGACCAACCGGCCAGGTCATCTCCAGTCGCAGGCCATGTGGAGCAGGTCCTGACAAGGGGAAGGGCCATGTGCTCGGCAGGGCACTCACAAGCTTGTACCTCCCGGAAGGCCCTTCGCCCGGCCCGCCCGGCCAGGGGTCCACCGCCTTGCATGGCATCGAGCCTCAGGAAGACTCACCTTCATCGCACCCCCCTTCTTCTGCACTTCATTAGCAGTGCAGGAAGACAGCTGCTTTCCGCCAAACTCTGGTGGGTCCTTAGTCCTCCCTCAGCTTCCTAGCTGGCCCAATTTCAGGTAACAGGGCTGGCCAAGGAGACTGACGGAGCCTGAGCCCAGGGGTTCCCCACAGCCTGGCTGGCCCAGCAGGGCCTGGGATTTCCCCGTCCATTCTCTGCCCTGCCCCCAGGCTCCCTGGTGACCGACAGACGTCTGCATGGGTGTCACAGCAGCTCCTGGCTGGGGGTGTTGGTCCCTCCCCCTGGGGGAGGCCAAGAACTGGGCTCTGGGCTCCCCACCCCCGAGACACACCTGACTGAGGGGTCCTGGTCTCTGTACCTACAAGCTGTGCTTTGGGCCGTGTTCCTGTCGGCTAATAAACCCTCTGTTGTACTGGCTGGCTGAGAGTCCCGGGGAATCGCAGGAAGTGGGGTGTGCAGGGCCTGACTCCCCCGCACTCCATGACACCCATGCACCCTCCAGCGGACAGAAGCTGCCAGTCGGGTCATTCAGTCAGCCGGCCCCTGTCTCTCTCTCATAGAATAGATTATCAGGGTTGGAAGGGACCCCAGAAGGTCATCTAGTCCAACCCCCTGCTCGAAGCAGGACCAATTCCCAGTTAAATCATCCCAGTCAAGGCTTTGTCAAGCCTGACCTTAAAAACCTCTAAGGAAGGAGATTCTACCACCTCCCTAGGTAACGCATTCCAGTGTTTCACCACCCTCTTAGTGAAAAAGTTTTTCCTAATATCCAATCTAAACCTCCCCCACTGCAACTTGAGACCATTACTCCTCGTTCTGTCATCTGCTACCACTGAGAACAGTCTAGAGCCATCCTCTTTGGAACCCCCTTTCAGGTAGTTGAAAGCAGCTATCAAATCCCCCCTCATTCTTCTCTTCTGCAGACTAAACAATCCCAGCTCCCTCAGCCTCTCCTCATAAGTCATGTGTTCCATTCCCCTAATCATTTTTGTTGCCCTTCGCTGGACTCTCTCCAATTTATCCACATCCTTCTTGTAGTGTGGGGCCCAAAACTGGACACAGTACTCCAGATGAGGCCTCACCAATGTCGAATAGAGGGGAACGATCACGTCCCTCGATCTGCTCGCTATGCCCCTACTTATACATCCCAAAATGCCATTGGCCTTCTTGGCAACAAGGGCACACTGCTGACTCATATCCAGCTTCTCGTCCACTGTCACCCCTAGGTCCTTTTCCGCAGAACTGCTGCCTAGCCATTCGGTCCCTAGTCTGTAGCTGTGCATTGGGTTCTTCCGTCCTAAGTGCAGGACCCTGCACTTATCCTTATTGAACCTCATCAGATTTCTTTTGGCCCAATCCTCCAATTTGTCTAGGTCCCTCTGTATCCTATCCCTCCCCTCCAGCGTATCTACCACTCCTCCCAGTTTAGTATCATCCGCAAATTTGCTGAGAGTACAATCCACACCATCCTCCAGATCATTTATGAAGATATTGAATAAAACCGGCCCCAGGACCGACCCTTGGGGCTCTCCACTTGATACCGGCTGCCAACTAGACATGGAGCCATTGATCACTACCCGTTGAGCCCGACAATCTAGCCAGCTTTCTACCCACCTTATAGTGCATTCATCCAGCCCATACTTCCTTAACTTGCTGACAAGAATACTGTGGGAGACCGTGTCAAAAGCTTTGCTGAAGTCAAGAAACAATACATCCACTGCTTTCCCTTCATCCACAGAACCAGTAATCTCATCATAAAAGGCGATTAGATTAGTCAGGCATGACCTTCCCTTGGTGAATCCATGCTGGCTGCTCCTGATCACTTTCCTCTCATGCAAGTGCTTCAGGATTGATTCTTTGAGGACCTGCTCCATGATTTTTCCAGGGACTGAGGTGAGGCTGACTGGCCTGTAGTTCCCAGGATCCTCCTTCTTCCCTTTTTTAAAGATTGGCACTACATTAGCCTTTTTCCAGTCATCCGGGACTTCCCCGGTTCGCCACGAGTTTTCAAAGATAATGGCCAATGGCTCTGCAATCACAGCCGCCAATTCCTTCAGCACTCTCGGATGCAACTCGTCCGGCGCCATGGACTTGTGCACGTCCAGCTTTTCTAAATAGTCCCGAACCACCTCTATCTCCACAGAGGGCTGGCCATCTCTTCCCCATTTTGTGATGCCCAGCGCAGCAGTCCGGGAGCTGACCTTGTTAGTGAAAACAGAGGCAAAAAAAGCATTGAGTACATTAGCTTTTTCCACATCCTCTGTCACTAGGTTTCCTCCCTCATTCAGTCAGGGGCCCACACTTTCCTTGGCTTTCTTCTTGTTGCCAACATACCTGAAGAAACCCTTCTTGTTACTCTTAACATCTCTGGCTAGCTGCAGCTCCAGGTGCGATTTGGCCCTCCTGATAACATTCCTACATGCCCGAGCAATATTTTTATACTCTTCCCTGGTCATATGTCCAACCTTCCACTTCTTGTAAGCTTCTTTTTTATGTTTAAGATCCGCTAGGATTTCACCATTAAGCCAAGCTGGTCGCCTGCCATATTTACTATTCTTTTGACTCATCAGGATGGTTTGTCCCTGTAACCTCAACAGGGATTCCTTGAAATACAGCCAGCTCTCCTGGACTCCTTTCCCCTTCAAGTTAGTCCCCCAGGGGATCCTGGCCATCCGTTCCCTGAGGGAGTCGAAGTCTGCTTTCCTGAAGTCCAGGGTCCGTATCCTGCTGCTTACCTTTCTTCCCTGCGTCAGGATCCTGAACTCAACCAACTCATGGTCACTGCCTCCCAGATTCCCATCCACTTTTGCTTCCCCCACTAATTCTACCCGGTTTGTGAGCAGCAGGTCAAGAAAAGCGCCCCCCCCTAGTTGGCTCCTCTAGCACTTGCGCCAGGAAATTGTCCCCTACGCTTTCCAAAAACTTCCTGGATTGTCTATGCACCGCTGTATTGCTCTCCCAGCAGATATCAGGAAAATTAAAGTCACCCATGAGAATCAGGGCATGCGATCTAGTAGCTTCCGTGAGCTGCCGGAAGAAAGCCTCATCTACCTCATCCCCCTGGTCCGGTGGTCTATAGCAGACTCCCACCACGACATCACTCTTGTT
This sequence comes from Lepidochelys kempii, assembly GCF_965140285.1. Classification (NCBI taxonomy): domain Eukaryota; kingdom Metazoa; phylum Chordata; order Testudines; family Cheloniidae; genus Lepidochelys; species Lepidochelys kempii. The sequence continues at coordinate 782,187 of NC_136380.1, read as the reverse complement.
GCTCACACTTCTAAACTTAATCCAGAGACACTCAGGTTTTTCTCTCCTGACCGTGCGGGTGTTTGATTGAAAAGCGTGAATTGGAAGTGCTTTGTTCCAGGTGGGCCTTGAGTGGTTGATTGGAGGGAAGCCTCTGAGCCGGGCCACCTGCTTGGAGCCAGCAGCCTTATAAAAAGGCAGCCAGTTGGGAAGTGAGTGAGCAGCGAACCGAGGACAGGCAAACAGAGGGAGTTTGCCCAGAGTGTTTCTGCCTTTCAGGCTCCGGTGAGCAGTACATACAACATCTGAAGCACCTCTTAGAAGGAAGACATGGCTAGTGAGCGATCATAGAATCATAGAATATCAGGGTTGGAAGGGACCCCAGAAGGTCATCTAGTCCAACCCCCTGCTCAAAGCAGGACCAATTCCCAGTTAAATCATCCCAGCCAGGGCTTTGTCAAGCCTGACCTTAAAAACCTCTAAGGAAGGAGATTCTACCACCTCCCTAGGTAACGCATTCCAGTGTTTCACCACCCTCTTAGTGAAAAAGTTTTTCCTAATATCCAATCTAAACCTCCCCCACTGCAACTTGAGACCATTACTCCTCGTTCTGTCATCTGCTACCACTGAGAACAGTCTAGAGCCATCCTCTCTGGAACCCCCTTTCAGGTAGTTGAAAGCAGCTATCAAATCCCCCCTCATTCTTCTCTTCTGCAGGCTAAACAATCCCAGCTCCCTCAGCCTCTCCTCATAACTCATGTGTTCCAGTCCCCTAATCATTTTTGTTGCCCTTCGCTGGACTCTCTCCAATTTATCCACATCCTTCTTGAAGTGTGGGGCCCAAAACTGGACACAGTACTCCAGATGAGGCCTCACCAATGTCGAATAGAGGGGAACGATCACGTCCCTCGATCTGCTCGCTATGCCCCTACTTATACATCCCAAAATGCCATTGGCCTTCTTGGCAACAAGGGCACACTGCTGACTCATATCCAGCTTCTCGTCCACTGTCACCCCTAGGTCCTTTTCCGCAGAACTGCTGCCTAGCCATTCGGTCCCTAGTCTGTAGCGGTGCATTGGGTTCTTCCGTCCTAAGTGCAGGACCCTGCACTTATCCTTATTGAACCTCATCAGATTCCTTTTGGCCCAATCTTCCAATTGGTCTAGGTCCTTCTGTATCCTATCCCTCCCCTCCAGCGTATCTACCACTCCTCCCAGTTTAGTATCATCCGCAAATTTGCTGAGAGTGCAATCCACACCATCCTCCAGATCATTTATGAAGATATTGAATAAAACCGGCCCCAGGACCGACCCTTGGGGCACTCCACTTGATACCGGCTGCCAACTAGACATGGAGCCATTGATCACTACCCGTTGAGCCCGACAATCTAGCCAGCTTTCTACCCACCTTATAGTGCATTCATCCAGCCCATACTTCCTTAACTTGCTGACAAGAATACCGTGGGAGACCGTGTCAAAAGCTTTGCTAAAGTCTAGAAACAATACATCCACTGCTTTCCCTTCATCCACAGAACCAGTAATCTCATCATAAAAGGCGATTAGATTAGTCAGGCATGACCTTCCCTTGGTGAATCCATGCTGGCTGTTCCTGATCACTTTCCTCTCATGCAAGTGCTTCAGGATTGATTCTTTGAGGACCTGCTCCATGATTTTTCCAGGGATTGAGGTGAGGCTGACTGGCCTGTAGTTCCCAGGATCTTCCTTCTTCCCTTTTTTAAAGATTGGCACTACATTAGCCTTTTTCCAGTTGTCCGGGACTTCCCCGGTTCGCCACGAGTTTTCAAAGATAATGGCCAGACTACATGATCAGCTGCTGTGACCTGCTCAGAATGTTTGTCTTTCTCCGAGAGGACAGAGGCGACTTCGGCTGTACGAAGTGCACGCTGGTCTGCATATTGGAGGAGAAGGTTAAAGGACTAGAGACCCAAGTATCAACCCTGCACCAGAGAACATGAAGGTTTTCTGGATAGAAGTCAGTGTTTGGTGCTGGAAGCACAACGTTCGGAAGGTTCAGAGCGGGCGGTGCAGAACGGGGAAGAGTGCGGCAGCAGGTGACCTCCAGAAGAAGGAGGAGGAGAGCCCACGTCCCCCCGCGCAGACAGAGGTGTGAAAGGCTCTCCGCACAGGCACTACAGTGGAGAGGGATTTGGAAGAGCCCTCGGCGGGAAGGGAGCAGAAGGAGACCCCATCAGCCGGAAGGTCTGGGATGCACTGCCCTAGGGATGGGGGTTCCACGGCCACCACTCCCAAGAGGAGGAGGCGGGTGGTGGTGGTCGGGGACTCCCTCCTAAGGAGGACAGAGTCATCCATCTGCCGACCAGACAGGGAAACCCGAGAAGTCTGCTGCTTGCCAGGAGCTAGGATTCGCGATGTGATGGAGAGACTGCCGAGACTCATCAAGCCCTCGGATCGCTACCCATTCCTGCTTCTCCACGTGGGCACCAATGATACTGCCAAGAATGACCTTGAGTGGATCACTGCAGACTACATGGCTCTGGGAAGAAGGATAAAGGAGTTTGAGGTGCAAGTCGGGTTCTTGTCCATCCTCCCCATGGAAGGGAAAGGGTCCAGATAGGGACCGTCAAATCGTGGAGGTGAAGGCATGATTGCACAGGTGGGGTGGGAGAGAAGGCTTTGGATTCTTTGACCATGGGATGGTGTTCCATGAAGGAGGGGTGCTGGGCAGAGACGGGCTCCATCTTACGAAGAGAGGGAAGAACATCTTCGCAAGCAGGCTGGCTAACCTAGTGAGGAGGGCTTTCAATTAGGTTCGCCGGAGGATGGTGACCTAAGCTCAGAGGTAAGTCGGGGAGTGGGATACTGGGAGGAAACACAGGAGGAAAGAAGGGAAGACAAGAAGGGGAGCCTCCTGATTCATATTGAGAAAGCAGGGCAATCGGCTAGTTTTCTTAGGTGCCTGTACACGAACGCAAGAAGCCTGGGAAACAAGCAGGGAGAACTGGAAGCCCAGGCACAGTCAAGGAATTAGGATGTGATTGGAATAACAGAGACTTGGTGGGTTAACTCACATGACTGGAGCACTGTCATGGATGGGTATAAACTGCTCAGAAAGGACAGGCAGGGCAGAAAAGGTGGGAGAGTTGCACTGTATGTAAGGGAGCAGTATGACTGCTCAGAGCTCCGGTAGGAAACTGGAGAAATGCCTGTTGAGAGTCTCTGGATTAAGTTTAGAAGTGTGAGCAACAAGGGTGATGTCGTGGTGGGAGTCTGCTATAGACCATCGGACCAGGGGGATGAGGTGGACGAGGCTTTCTTCCGGCAACTCACAGAAGTTACTAGATCGCACGCCCTGGTTCTCATGGGAGTCTTCAATCACCCTGATATCTGCTGGGAGAGCAACACAGCGATGCACAGACAATCCACAAAGTTTTTGGAAAGGGTAGGGGACAATTTCCTGGTGCAAGTGCTGGAGGAACCAACTAGGGGCCATGCTCCTCTTGACCTGCTGTTCACAAACCGGGAAGAATTGGTAGGGGAAGTAGAAGTGGGTGGCAACCTGGGCAGTAGTGACCATGAGATGGTCGAGTTCAGGATCCTGAAGAAAGGAGAGCAGCAGAATATGGACCCCGGACTTCAGAAAAGAAGACTGTGACTCCCTCAGGAAACTGATGGGCAGGATCCCCTGGGAGAATAACATGAGGGGGAAAGGAGTCCAGGGGAGCTGGCTGTATTTTAACCTTATTGAGGTTACAGGGACAGACCATCCTGATGTGTAGAAAGAATAGCAAATATGGCAGGCGACCAGCTTGGCTTAACAGTGAAATCTTCAGTGAGCTTAAACACAAAAAGGAAGCTTACAAGAAGTGGAAGATTGGACAAATGACCAGGGAGTAGTATAAAAATATTGCTCGGGCATGCAGGAGTGAAATCAGGAAGGCCAAATTACACCTGGAGTTGCAGCTAGCAAGAGATGTGAAGAGTAACAAGAAGGGTTTCTTCAGGTAAGTTAGCAACAAGAAGAAGGTCAGGGAAAGTGTGGGACCCTTACTGAATGAGGGAGGCAACGTAGTGAGAGAGGATGTGGAAAAAGCTAATGTACTCAATGCTTTTTTTGCCTCTGTCTTCACGAACAAGGTCAGCTCCCAGACTACTGCACTGGGCAGCAGAGCATGGGGAGGAGGTGACCAGCCCTCTGTGGAGAAAGAAGAGAACCTGGGGAACCATAGGCCAGTCAGCCTCACTTCAGTCCCTGGCAAAATCATGGAGCAGGTCCTCAAGGAATCCATTCTGAAGATGAGATAACTGGCTCTGTGGATATGGGGAAAGCAGTGGATGTGATATATCTTGACTTTAGCAAAGCTTTTGATACGGTCTCCCCAGCAAGTTAAGGAAGTATGGGCTGGATGAATGCACTATAAGGTGGGTAGAAAGTTGGCTAGATTGTCGGGCTCAATGGCTTGTGATCAATGGCTCCATGTCTAGTTGGCAGCTGGTATCAAGTGGAGTGCCCCAGGGTTGGTCCTGGGGCCGGTTTTGTTCATCTTTATTAATGATCTGGAGGATGGTGTGGATTGCACCTTCAGCAAGTTCGTGGATGACACTAAGCTGGGAGGACAGGTACATACGCTGGAAGGTAGGGATAGGATACAGAGAGACCTAGACAAATTGGAAGATTGGGCAAAAAGAAATCTGATGAGGTTCAACAAGGACAAGTGCAGAGTCCTGCACTTAGGATGGAAGAATCCAATGCACCGCTACAGAGTAGGGACCGAATGGCTAGGCAGCAGTTCTGCAGAAAAGGACCTAGGGGTTACAGTGGATGAGAAGCTGGATATGAGTCAGCAGTGTGCCCTTGTTGCCAAGAAGGCCAATGGCATTTTGGGATGTATAAGTAGGGGCATTGCCAGCAGATCGAGGGATGTGATCGTTCCCCTCTATTCGACACTGGTGAGGCCACATCTGGAATACTGTATCCAGTTTTGGATCCCCCACTACAGAGAGGATGGGGACAAATTGGAGAGAGTCCAGCAGAGGGCAACAAAAATGATTCGGGGACTGGAACACATGACTTATGAGGAGAGGCTGAGGGAACTGGGGATGTTTAGTCTGCAGAAGAGAAGAATGAGGGGGGATTTGATAGCTGCTTTCAACACCTGAAAGGGGGTTCCAAAGAGGATGGCTCTAAACTGTTCTCAATGGTAGCAGATGACAGAACGAGGAGTAATGGTCTCAAGTTGCAGTGGGGGAGGTTTAGGTTGGATATTAGGAAAAACTTTTTCACGAGGAGGGTGGTGAAGCACTGGAATGGGTTACCTTGGGGAGGTGGTGAAATCTCCTTCCTTAGAGGTTTTTAAGGTCAGGCTTGACAAAGCCCTGGCTGGGATGATTTAGTTGGGGATTGGTCCTGCTTTGAGCAGGGGGTTGGACTAGATGACCTCCTGAGGTCCCTTCCAACCCTGATCTTCTGTGATTCTATATAGGCAATAACACTATTTCACTCAAGTGTCTTTCTAAATGTTAATATTCCTTTTTTTTTATCTTTGAATCCAAGCTACAGCCATAGACAAAACTCGTTTGCTGACATCACAAGACCTGAGCAAACATCTCCCCTTCTCTCTCTAACAATGCCAGCTGCATTTCAAAGCTCTCTTCATTTACAGATCTTCCTGAGTCTTTACAGTTCGGCCCTGGGTCAGGTCAGTCTGGGAGTTAATTAACTCTTTCTGGCCCAGTCACCTTTCAATGAGATGTTATATGACACTTCTAATGTCACAGAGGGGTGTTGGCCCGGGCCCCACCGGGAAGGGGCGTGTCACGGAGTCCCTGGGCAATGCTCTGGAACTGCTCCATACGAAGCCAGGCAGGACTCTGGGGGAGCCTCCTCTCTGGGACCAGCCTGTCTGCAGGGAAAGAAGCTTCCCCAGCTTCCACCTTCCTGGGTCTTACCTCGGAGCATTCAGCCTCCTCTGCCCCTCCGTGCGCTTCCCACAGCGAGTCCACCCAGGCGGGGTCCTGGGGAAGCCAGAGGGTCCTGCCCCCCAACTTCGCAGTCAGAAGTGACTCTCAGCCAGCCAGTAAAACAGAAGGTTTATTAGACGACAGGAACATGGTCTAAACCAGAGCTTGCAGGTACAGAGAACAGGACCCCTCAGCCGGGTCCATTTTGTGGGGCAGTGAGCCAGACAACCCCGTCTGCACTTCACTCCATGTCCCCAGCCAGCCCAAAACTGCCTCCCCCTCCAGCCCCTCCTCCTCTGGACTTTGTCCCTGTCATAAATATAAAGGGAAGGGTAAACCCATTTGAAATCCCTCCTGGCCAGGGGAAAGCTCCTCTCACCTGTAAAGGATTAAGAAGCTAAAGGTAACCTCGCTGGCACCTGACCAAAATGACCAATGAGGAGACAAGATACTTTCAAAAGCTGGGAGGAAGGAGAGAAACAAAGGGTCTCTGTCTGTCTTTATGCTGCCTTTGTCGGGGATAGACCAGGAATGGAGTCTTAGAACTTTTAGTAAGTAATCTAGCTAGGTATGTGTTAGATTATGATTTCTTTAAATGGCTGAGAAAAGAATTGTGCTGAATAGAATAACTATTTCTGTCTGTGTATCTTTTTTGTAAATTAAGGTTTTGCCTAGAGGGGTTCTCTATGTTTTGAATCTAATTACCCTGTAAGGTATTTACCATCCTGATTTTACAGGGGTGATTCTTTTACTTTTTCTTCTATTAAAATTCTTCTTTTAAGAACCTGATTGCTTTTTCATTGTTCTTAAGATCCAAGGGTTTGGGTCTGTGGCCACCTATGCAAATTGGTGAGGATTTTTATCAAACCTTCCCCAGGAAGGGGGTGCAAGGTTTTGGTGAGGATTTTGGGGGGAAAGACGTTTCCAAACAACGCTTTCTCAAAAATTAACCCGGTTAGACGTTTGGTGGTGGCAGTGAAAGTCCAAGGGCAAAGGGTAAAATAGTTTGTACCTTGGGGAAGTTTTAACCTAAGCTGGTAAAAGTAAGCTTAGGAGGGTTTCATGCAGGTCCCCACATCTGTACCCTAGAGTTCAGAGTGGGGAAGGAACCTTGACATGGTGGCAGAGCGGTGGGATTAACTTGAAATCATTTTGAGATCAATTTGAGATTTTTTGAACCAGAAACACAGATTTTAAAAGGGAAATTTTTTTTCCTCCTTTGGGCTGCTGGAAAGCAGGTTTTAAGCTGAAAGCAATTAGAGTTTTTTTTGTCTCTGCTTGGGGGCCACAGCAGAGACAAAAGGGAATTGTCTTTTGTGAGCTGGAGTTTTCTCTACCTAAAGGCAGGGTAGTTAACCTCCTGCAGGGAAATTCACAAGTCTTCACAGACCGGAAGTTTTTTGTTTTTTTTTCTTCTCCAAAGAGCAACTAGAGGGGATTTCTGTCTATTTGCCTGGTGACAAAAGTGTTAGGGGTTTTTTTTAGGATTTCTCTGTAGGCTGACAATCATTATCAGAGAACATAGTATCCGGACAGCACAGCAAAATTATACAAGCCAAGCTTTTTTGTTTTGGTTTTCTTTCTAACTCTCGGGTGTAAAGTTAGTTAAAAACAGAGAGCTTAGGATGACAGACTCCACGGTTCAACAAAAGCTGGAATTAGCCAGATTTGAGGCTGAGGAAAAACAAAAGGAATATGAAAGACAGATAGAACTCATACGGAAAGAAATGGAGGCAAGGGAAAAAGAAATGGAGGAGAAAGAAAAAGAGAGGAAGCACATGGAGGAAGAGAAGGAAAAAGAGAGGAAGCATGCACTGGAGATGGACAAGGCAAAGGCTCAGCAGAATATACCAACAAACCCTAGCAATCCTTCTCCAGGTACCACTTCCCATCCCAGAAAGTTCCCCACCTACAAGGCAGGCGATGATACCGAGGCCTTCTTAGAAAACTTCGAAAGGGCCTGCCTTGGGTACAGCATCTCTACCGACCAATACATGGTAGAGCTGAGGCCGCAGCTCAGTGGACCCTTAGCTGAGGTGGCAGCTGAAATGCCTAAGGACCACATGAACGAGAATGAACTGTTTAAAACCAAGGTGAGAGTCAGAATGGGGCTAACACCCGAGAGTTCCCGTCGGCGGTTCAGAGCCCTAAGGTGGAAACCAGACGTGTCATTTGCCTGACATGCCAACCACATTGTGAAACATTGGGATGCCTGGATATCGGGAGCAAGTGTTAAATCTCTGGAAGATTTGCCCTTCCTAATGCAAATGGAGCAGTTCTTAGAGGGTGTTCCTGAGGAAATAGAAAGATACATCTTAGATGGAAAGCCCAAAACTGTAATCGAGGCGGGGGAGATTGGAGCCAAATGGGTGGAGGTGGCAGAGAAGAAAAAAACTGGTCGCAGTGGGAGCGGATACCAGAAGGGACAACCTCAGATCACACCCTACTACCGGGGGCAGCCCAAGGCAGCCCAACACTCCAGCCACCTTATCGTCCCGCCACCCCGTTCTCCAGCAAACCCCCTCGCCCCAGTGACCCGTCAGCTAGACGATGTTTTAAATGTAATGAGCCGGGGCATGTAAAGGCCAACCGCCCCAAGAACCCCAACAGATTACAGTTCATTGCACCGGAATCACCCCAGAGGTCCTCAGGCCCAGATACCTCCCAGATACCCTTGGAGCGGAGGGAAACTGTGAGTGTGGGCGGGAAGAAGGTCACCGCATGGAGGGACACTGGAGCACAAGTGTCAGATATCCATGCTTCCTTAGTGGACCCCAATTTAATCAACCCAGAGATCCAAGTGACGATTCAACCCTTCAAGTCCAACTCTTTCAATTTGCCTACAGCCAAGTTGCCTGTCCAGTACAAGGGTTGGTCAGGAACGTGGACTTTTGCAGTCTATGATGATTATCCCATCCCCATGCTGTTGGGGGAAGACTTGGCCAATCAGGTGAAGCGGGCCAAGAGGGTGGAAACGGTCACCCGCAGCCAGGCTAAACAAGCTGTCACACCGAGCTCTGTTCCGGAAACTTCTACCAGGACCCGGTCAGAGGTGATGGACCCGGACACCAGGCCAATGTCTGCAACAGCAGTAGTGGGTCCAGTCCCAGAGACCCAGACAGAGGCAGTCCCAGAACCGGAACCGGCTGAACAACCAACACCAGACCCATTGCCAGCACTGAACCCAGTACTTGCAACCCCAACACCAGAGGGCCCCACTGAACCTGAACCAACAGCAGCCCATAACCCTACACAAGAGGCTCAGCCGGAGCTTGAAACCCAACATAGTGCACCAGCGAGAGCGGTTCACAGTCAACGGAAACAGCCCTGATAAAGAAAAGAACCAGAAAACAACCCTATAATCATGTAAAGCTAGGCTTCTGTCTTTTTTCTATGCTTAGCTGTCCTTTCCCTACGTTTATGGGTAGAAAGAATTTGAACTATGTGTAACCTGTACTCCCCGTTTGGGGAAAGAATTCCTTATACGGATGGGCCTCCATGTTCATTCCTCAGGACTCAGACCAACAGGGGTTGACCGGTTTGAACTGGAAGAGATATCACAAAGTATGTTGAACCAAGCTATAAAAGCTCTACCTTGTTCTTTGTTCTGGGCTTCGCCATTTTCCTCTGTGTAGGAATTGGTGAGCCCTTCAGCTGTCGTACTTGCTAGCATTAAAGTGCCTCATTTTATCTAAGAGTCCTGACTCTGTGTTTGTTTGGCTAATACAGAAGTCCAGGGAAGGCTACCCTCCCAACCCTAGACGGGAGGGAAACCCTTTTTCCCTAACATTTTTTGGGGGCTCGTCCGGGATTGCCGCTTCTCCGGACCAGTGGACGGTCGGGACTCTGAATCCTTCTTGCTGGTACCTGGGTTGCTTTAACCCTGAAGACTTCCCGTCTCGCCTCCACCCGCCGTTTCGGCAAAATAAGGCATCCCTAAAGGCACTAGGGTCCAAACCTATTGGTGAACACCGGCCGGTGGGAACTTGGTGAGTTCTGAATTTTTCTTTTGTGATTGTCTAGACAACAGTCAGGGGTTCTGTCTTTGGGAAAAGATGGGAGGGGGGTCCAGTAGAACTGTCAATCCTTCTACGCCCCTGGGCTATGTGTTAAAACATTATGATAGGGATATCAAGGCCTTACAATAGGATAGCAACAAAGCTGTGTATAAGTTTATATTTTTGTGTCAAGGTCCCTGGGTGGGAATGACGCAAGACAACCCGGAGCCAGGAAATCACTGGCCGGGGGAAGGAACACTTGAGTTACATACAGTTGTTCAATTACAGAAAGTATTGTATGATTTGAAACCGCGGCAACTTAAGTATTCAGATGTATGGATAAGAGAGGCCGAACGGCGCAAAAGCACCAGTGTAACTACTAGTTTACGAATTGAGGTAGAAAAACTTAAAGCCGTGCGGCCTCCACCCTACAATCCAGGATCCGGTGATGCTGACCGGAAGCCAAAAACACCAAAGTCTATTTATCCCCAACTCCCATTGAAGGAAGCAGGGGATCCTATACCATTGGACGAATGTACCTGGATATGGGGTGGGGAACCGCAGCCCGGCCCCGACACACCCACGTCCCTGGAGAGCGACCGGGCGCGCTACACGGAGAGGAGCGGCCCCGCTCTCCTGCTAGCTCCTGATGCACCCACACCCGACACAGAGCAGGGGGATGCTTAGCAGGCTGGCATCCCTACAAGGGAGGTGACACGTCTTGATCCGCGACATCCCAGTGATGCGACGCCCGCTAAAACCTGCTCTCAAGACACACCTCAGGCAAAAGTTATTGGTGCTGTGATGGCTAGTGCAGTCCAAATGCCTATGCGACAACTACCAAGTGGTAGGGGGGGAAAGCAAATGGTGTATGTCCCTTTTACCAGCACGGATCTAATGAATTGGTCACCTACTTTTCCCCCATTTTGAAAGTGTCTGGAAGAATTTATTAAAAAGTTGAAGGGTATTTTCACAATGTATAATTGTAACTATGATGATGTGGAGATAGTTTTGAATCAAGTGCTAAGTGAGGGTGAGAAGGCAACGGTGTATAAGAAAGCCAGAGAGATGGTACAAGGCAAGGAGGCTTATCCGCAAGAGAAACCTGAAATGGATTGGGATGTTCCGGAAAATGTTTGTGTGTGGGATAATATGAGAAAGCGATTTTTAGAAGCATTAGAGGGGATGTCTAAGCCTGTTTATGATTGGGGAAAGGTGGATGCATGTGTTCAGAAGCACGATGAACACCCAGGGGAATTTTTCCACCGCCTGTGTAAGGTTTTGAAAAACCATGGTGGCTTAGATCCAACCTCCCCTGTAGCAAAAACACAAGTGTTCGGCCAGTATGTAGAAAACTTATTGCCATTTGCTCGGAATCATAGAATCATAGAATATCAGGGTTGGAAGGGACCTCAGGAGGTCATCTAGTCCAACCCCCTGCTCAAAGCAGGACCAATTCCCAGTTAAATCATCCCAGCCAGGGCTTTGTCAAGCCTGACCTTAAAAACCTCTAAGGAAGGAGATTCTACCACCTCCCTAGGGAACGCATTCCAGTGTTTCACCACCCTCCTAGTGAAAAAGCTTTTCCTAATATCCAACCTAAACCTCCCCCACTGCAACTTGAGACCATTACTCCTCATTCTGTCATCTGCTACCACTGAGAACAGTCTAGATCCATCCTCTCTGGAACCACCTCTCAGGTAGTTGAAAGCAGCTATCAAATCACCCCTCATTCTTCTCTTCTGCAGGCTAAACAATCCCAGTTCCCTCAGCCTCTCCTCATAAGTCATGTGTTCCAGACCCCTAATCATTTTTGTTGCCCTTCGCTGGACTCTCTCCAATTTATCCACATCCTTCTTGAAGTGTGGGGCCCAAAACTGGACACAGTACTCCAGATGAGGCCTCACCAATGTCGAATAGAGGGGAACGATCACGTCCCTCGATCTGCTGGCAATGTCCCTACTTATACATCCCAAAATGCCATTGGCCTTCTTGGCAACAAGGGCACACTGTTGACTCATATCCAGCTTCTCGTCCACTGTCACCCCTAGGTCCTTTTCTGCAGAACTGCTGCCGAGACATTCGGTCCCTAGTCTGTAGCTGTGCATTGGGTTCTTCCGTCCTAAGTGCAGGAAGTATGTGTGTAGTCAACCAGCTTATGAAAACAAAACGCTGGAGGAGGTGGTGGGTTTAGCAGCCCATGCTTGGAGAAATAGAAAGGAATTAGACACTAGGAGGTCCGAAAAGCTTCTTAATCTGCAGTTGCAAGGGCTCCAAGACGGCTTTCGGGGACGAGACGCCAGCTGTAGGAGGGGAGGCTCTCGGGGACGAGACGCCAGCTGTAGGAGGGGAGGCTCTCGGGGACGAGACGCCAGCTGTAGGAGGGGAGGCTCTCGGGGACGAGACGCCAGCTGTAGGAGGGGAGGCTCTCGGGGACGAGACGCCAGCTGTAGGAGGGGAGGCTCTCGGGGACGAGACGCCAGCTGTAGGAGGGGAGGCTCTCGGGGACGAGACGCCAGCTGTAGGAGGGGAGGCTCTCGGGGACGAGACGCCAGCTGTAGGAGGGGAGGCTCTCGGGGACGAGACGCCAGCTGTAGGAGGGGAGGCTCTCGGGGACGAGACGCCAGCTGTAGGAGGGGAGGCTCTCGGGGACGAGACGCCAGCTGTAGGAGGGGAGGCTCTCGGGGACGAGACGCCAGCTGTAGGAGGGGAGGCTCTCGGGGACGAGGCGGAAGGGGAGGCAGCTCTACCCAGGGATGGGAACCACAAGGTCAGAACTTCCAGCCACGGCCCAGGAGGGCAGGGCCAGATGAGTGCCGGCGGTGCCGGCAAAAGGGACACTGGGCTGCCCAGTGTCCGAATTACCCCCGCTCAGTCAGCTGACCCTCTTATGCAAGCCTACCAAAGGGTTCAGGAAAGGGGGCAAGAAGAAGGAGGTACTGATTGAAAGCTAGCCGCCCACTATGCCTCGCTCCCCCCGCCAGAAACCCCCTCCACTTCTTGGACAGTGCAGCTGGATGCAAACCATCCGGAACTTCCCGTTGTGGTGGGAGGAAAAACGTATTCAGCGTTGGTTGACACCGGAGCAGAGAGAAGTACTCTACAGGACCCCAGCCATCCTACTGCTGCTGCAACTGTAAAGGCTAAAGGCGTTGGTGGCACCGTGTGCACCCTTCCTCTAACTGCGGAGCAAACAGTCCAGCTTGGCCCGTTATCGGAGGCCCATGGCCTTTTAATTGCGACCTCCTCTCCTGCAAATCTACTAGGCAGACACTTGCTATGTAAACTACGAGCAACTGTCTTTTGCAGCCTGGATGGGCTAAACCTCTCGGTCCCTATTTCTGTCCCTGAAGGTACGGTAATGGCATTGTTAGCTACCACAACTGCCCCCACTGCCCCTGTTGAGTTATCTGGAATTCCGGAAGCATTGTGGGCCACAACTTCCACTGAAACTGGACTTCTAAAGCCAGCGGAACCAGCTTGTATCACTTACCACACAGGTGTCCCTCTGCCCCGAAAGATGCAATATCCATTGCCCAAAGAGGCCATAGAGGGCATTCGGCCAGTCCTACAACAGCTTTTAACCCAAGGGATCATGAAAGAAACTACCAGCTCCTGTAATACACTGATCCTTGCTCTTAGGAAACCCAAGCCTGGCCCTGATGGCAAGCCGGTTTACCGCTTCATGCATGACCTCTGCTTGATCAATGCTATTGTGATTCTGAGAGCTCCGGTTGTTCCCAATCCTGCAACTGTTTTGACTGCTATTCCCCCAGGAGCTACTTATTTCTCCGTGATTGATCTGTCTTCAGCATTTTTCAGCATCCCTGTGCACCCAGACTCGTAGTTCCTATTTGCCTTTACCTTTGACGGACGTCAATATGTGTGGACCCGCCTCCCTCAGCCCTACCATCTTCAGCCAGTATTTAAAACGAGATCTGGACTCTATTTCATTGACTATGGGTTCTACTTTGATACAATACGTTGATGATCTGCTATTATGCTCTACAGCCAAGGATGCCTGTGCACAAGACATTCGAATCCTTCTCTTTGCATTGGCCAAAAAAGGTCACAAGGTGGCACTTTCCAACCTACAGTTTGCCCAACCCGAGGTGGAATATTTAGGGCACCATATTTCTTATGCCTCTACTGCGCTCACTCAAGACAGGATTGAAGCATTCTGGGCATGTCTAGGCCTACCACAAAAAAACAACTCCGCCAGTTACTGGGGCAAGTGGCTATTGTAGAGCCTGGATTCCGGCTTATGCGGAGTTAGGGCACCCCCTCACTGGTTTGCTGCTGGATTCCGTTCCCGAGCCCCTGCCATGGACGGCTCTACACGACAATGCCCTCACAGCCCTCAAACAAGCATTAACTTCTGCACCAGCTCTGGGCAGACAGGATTACGCGAAGCCTTTCACCTTATTCTGCCATGAACGAGATGGCACGGCATCTGGAGTGCTAACTCAGCCCTTTGGACCTGGACAGCGACTGGTGGCTTATTTTTTGGTCCTTCTTGACCCAGCCGCTCAGGGTCTTCCACCTGGTCCCCGCGCTGTTGCGGCTGCCGCCGTGTTGGTTGAAAAATCTTCGGGGCTTACCTTGGGTCACTCTCTTCTAGCTCTGGTGCCTCATGCCGTTGCAGCACTTCTCAATCGTGGATCCACGCAGCACCTCACAGCAGCCAGGTTGGCCAAGGACGAGTTGGCCTTGCTCGCCAATCAGACTGTCACCTTACGCCGCTGCGAAGTCCTGAATCCTGCAACCCTCTTGCCTCTGCCTGAGGACGGGGAACCTCATAATTGCCTGCACTTGGTGGATTTGATCTCCATGCCCCGTCCTGATCTCCCAGACGTTCCATTGCAGAATCCTGACCTCCAACTGATTTGTGATGGATCCGCCCGTTGGGACGAGTTTGGAGCCGTACGAGTTGCTATGCAACTGTTACCCTGACGACCACGCTGAAGTGCATGTCTTACCTACTCGTGGCCCTTGTGCGAGCCCGCCAATTAGCTGAAACCAGGCCTGTGGCCGTCTACACCGATTCTAAATATGCCTTTTCAGAGGGCCACTCTACTGGACAACTTTGGAAACATCGTGGGTTCCTGACTTCCTGTGGTTCCCAGATCTCCCATGCCGCCCTGATCTCTGCCTTGTTAGAGGCTATTCAACTTCCTGCGGCTGTTTCAGTTACGCACTGTAAGGGCCACTCCCGCGTGCCAGATGAGGGTTCCAAGGGAAATGCTGCAGCCGATTCAGCGGCCCGTCTGCTGCCCTCCACGGGGTTCCAGCCCCTTTCCCCTTTTTGGCCCCCCGCTACTGCAACCAGTGACGCCAGCTGTTCTACTCTCTGCCCAGCAGACAACACCCCTGGCCGAAGTTAACCGTTGGAAGTCCATTGGATGCCACTGGAATGAGGACAACCTCTATGTCAGCCCGGATGGTCGTCCAGTTCTTCCAAGACAACTCCTCCCTCAGGTTTCCCAGGCACTCCATTCAGCCTCGCACCTGGGAAAGGGGGGAGTGGTGGCTCAGATGGAGAAATTGTTTTTTGCTCCGGGGGTCCATGCAGCTGCGAAGGCCATCACAGCACAGTGTGGGTTGTGTCAACGATATAATCATCAAGGAGCAATCAAACCACAAGTTATGGGACATAGCAAACTGCCTGAGTACCCATTTGCTGTGGTCCAGATGGACTTCATGGACTTACCACCATTGACAGGACTAAAACACTTGCTTGTCCTGGTTGACCTTTTTTCAGGATGGGTTGAGGCGTTCCCCACTTGAAAAGCAGATGCAGTATCCGTAGCAAAGTTCCCCGCTTTGGAGTAATGACTCGTTTGGAAAGTGACCAAAGATCCCATTTCACTTCCCAAATTATTCCACACTTACCGAAGGCCCTAGGCATAAAACAGGCCTTGCATACCCCCTATCATCCACAAAGTTCAGGAAAAGTGGAAAGGGTGAATGGGCTGATAAAACCCAATTAGCAAAGCTATGTGAGCAGACTGGATTACAGTGGCCTGAAGCGTTACCCATAGTGTTAACCAACCTGCGTAATACACCCCAGAGGAAACTCGTTGACACCGTTCGAAGTTCTATTTGGCCGACCCTTGCCAATCCCCCTAACCAGTACAAACGGGTTTGTTCCAGCGAAAACTTCATTAATGGCAGGACAAGATAAGTTGGCAGGTTACTGTCGCATGTTGCAAGATGCGTTGAGTGATGCATGGGCCAAAGTAAGGGATGCCCAAACTTTATCACTTGATATTTGTGCACGCTCTCTTTTTCCAGGTAACTTTGTCTGTGTTAAAATCCATCGAAGGAAGCATTGCCTGGAACCACGGTGGTCGGCCCCGGCCCAAGTCCTTCTGACTACTCCAACTGCGGTAAAGATTGAGGGCATCAACAGATGGGTGCACTGCAGCCACTGTAAAAGGGTTCCTGCTCCAACGTCTCCGACGACTGCCATCGCGACCGCCGCTCCTACATGAGCTGTGTACCGGTCGGTCAGCGGGATCAGAAGCAGTTACAGAATTCTGGGGCATTGGTTATACTGTCACAATTTGTTTTACCTTGTGTTTTGTTTGTAGTTGTTAGTGTTTACAATGTATATATGGTTATGGGCATTAACCTGGAACCTTGCCCTGGGGGGTTGGGATAAAAATACGTTTTTACAATTAGCCCAAAATCTAACCAACTCCTGGAATGTTAGTGATTGTTGGGTGTGTTCCCACTTCTCCTCCCATTCATTGCAAGGGTTCCCCATTTTGCCGGTTCCAGTACTCCTTGATTCTTGGCAAAATGGTTTGGTGTGGTACGGCCAAAAGGGAAAAAGGGGCAGGGGACCCATGGATTTTAGGACCTGGATCCCAAACCATCGCCCAGACTTGCTTGTTAAGGCCCCCTTGTGTGTAGAGAAAAGGTCACTGCTCTCTCAAGGTAAAACCACTCTGGGAAAATACCCAAAAGCCCAATGTGAGAAAATTCAATTTTGGGAATGAATGCAAGTACTACCCTCTTGCAATATCCCAATGGTGCTGAGGTAACCAACTATAACCAAGCTGGTGGCTATGTGGGGTACATCCTCCGAGAAAATATGACCCGGTTCGCCAACCTTACAGTGCGGAATCAGGGAGGCATAGGAACCAATCATGATGATGCTTCGTCCCTGATAGGACTATTGCAGGACGTTTCTCAGAATTCAGGGGGCAAGAAAGACAGCTATAGCACAGTATTAGGAGATCACCATTTATGGTGGGTATGTGGCACCTGGGCAGGAAAAACCTTGCCCCCAAATTGGTTAGGAAGATGCACGGTGGCCTTTGCCTGGCCAGGAGGGATGCATCGTAGAAATTTAATGAACATCAAAGACACAACTCGAAGAACCCGTCGAGATACCAGTTATAATCCTATTGTCGAGGAAGGCAGTGCAGGTATGCAAGCCTTCCATATTCTTTTTCCGTGGGTGGGGGTGGGCCAACTTGAATATGCTCTAAAAAATATGTCAGCCGAAATGGAAATATTTGCGAACGCCACTTGAGATGCACTCCAAGCTCTGCAAGAAGAAATAAACTCACTAGCTCGCTACAGTATGCAGAATAGGTTGGCCCTGGATCAACTTTTAAGTGCACAGGGAGGGGTGTGCACATTTCTCAATGCCTCATGCTGCCTTTATGTGAATCAAAGCGGACGCATAGTCACGGATACAAATATAATTGCAAACGTGTCAGCCTTCTTCCATAAGCAGGCCTATATTTCTCACAGTGTGGGCTTTGACTTATGGGGCTGGCTTACCAGCTGGTTGCCTAACTTTGGATGGCTAAAAACCTTGTTTGTGTATGGAGTGGGATTCCTTATGATTGTGGGTCTGCTGTTCTGCTGTGTGTCCAGTTGTTGTGCCCTCTTCCACCGGGTATGTACAAAAGCCATGAGCCCAGGGAAAATATTATATGTAAGAAAGGGTGGCGTTAACCAAGATGAAAAGCATATGAACATGTTAAACAATGAATAATGAGCCATGTAAGATAATTATGTTTAGGCTCAAAGGGGGGAACTGATAAAGAAAAGAACCAGAAAACAACCCTATAATCATGTAAAGCTAGGCTTCTGTCTTTTTTCTATGCTTAGCTGTCCTTTCCCTACGTTTATGGGTAGAAAGAATTTGAACTATGTGTAACCTGTACTCCCCGTTTGGGGAAAGAATTCCTTATACAGATGGGCCTCCATGTTCACTCCTCAGGACTCAGACCAACAGGGGTTGACCGGTTTGAACTGGAAGAGATATCACGAAGTATGTTGAACCAAGCTATAAAAGCTCTACCTTGTTCTTTGTTCTGGGCTTCGCCATTTTCCTCTGTGTAGGAATTGGTGAGCCCTTCAGCTGTCGTACTTGCTAGCATTAAAGTGCCTCATTTTATCTAAGAGTCCTGACTCTGTGTTTGTTTGGCTAATACAGAAGTCCAGGGAAGGCTACCCTCCCAACCCTAGACGGGAGGGAAACCCTTTTTCCCAAACAGCCCCATCCCCTACATCACTTACAGAGGGACCAAGCCTAGGTCCACAATCCAATGAGGAACTGATGTCTCCAGCATCAAGGGAACAGTTCCAGATCGAACAGGAAGCAGATGAAAGCCTCCAGAGAGCTTGGATGGCAGCACGGAGCAACCCACCGCCTCTCAGCTCTTCTAATCGATCCAGGTTTGTTGCAGAAAGGGGACTTTTATACAAGGAAACTCTTTCTGGTGGACACCAGGAAGACTGGCATCCTCAGAGACAGTTGGTAGTTCCAACTAAGTACCAGGTCAAGCTCTTGAGCTTAGCCCACGATCATCCTAGTGGCCATGCTGGGGTGAACAGGACCAAAGACCGTTTGGGGGGGTCATTCCACTGGGAGGGAATGGGCAAGGATGTTTCTACCTATGTCCGGTCTTGTGAAGTGTGCCAAAGACTGGGAAAAACCCAAGAGCAGGTCAAAGCCCCTCTCCAGCCACTCCCCATCATTGAAGTTCCATTTCAGCGAGTAGCTGTGGATATTCTGGGTCCTTTCCCGAAAAAGACACCCAGAGGGAAGCAGTACATACTGACTTTCATGGATTTTGCCACCCGATGGCCGGAAGCAGTAGCTCTAAGCAACACCAGGGCTAGAAGTGTGTGCCAGGCACTAGCAGACATTTTTGCTAGGGTAGGTTGGCCCTCCGACATCCTCACAGATGCAGGAACTAATTTCCTGGCAGGAACTATGGAAAACCTCTGGAAAGCTCATGGGGTAAATCACTTGGTTGCCACTCCTTACCACCATCAAACAAATGGCATGGTGGAGAAGTTTAATGGAACTTTGGGG
Source organism: Lepidochelys kempii (assembly GCF_965140285.1). Lineage (NCBI taxonomy): Eukaryota > Metazoa > Chordata > Testudines > Cheloniidae > Lepidochelys > Lepidochelys kempii. Next base: position 762,927 of record NC_136380.1, on the reverse strand, counting down.
GCCATGATACGTAAATTCGTAAATGAGCACTCCAATGATTGGGACCTAGTGTTGCAGCAGTTGCTCTTTGCCTACAGAGCTGTACCACATCCCAGTTTAGGGTTTTCCCCATTTGAACTTGTATCTGGCCATGAGGTTAAGGGGCCATTACAGTTGGGGAAGCAGCAATGGGAGGGATTTACACCTTCTCCAGGAACTAACATTCTGGACTTTGTAACAACCTACAAAACACCCTCCGAACCTCTCTAGCCCTTGCTAAAGAAAACTTACAGGATGCTCAAAAAGAGCAAAAAGCCTGGTATGATAAACATGCCAGAGAGCTTTCAGAGTAACAGCCGTGTTAGTCTGTATTCGCAAAAAGAAAAGGAGTACTTGTGGCACCTTAGAGACTAACCAATTTATTTGAGCATGAGCTTTCGTGAGCTACACTCACTTCATCGGATGTTTTTCCACAGTAGTGAGTTGTAGCTCACGAAAGCTCATGCTCAGATAAATTGGTTAGTCTCTAAGGTGCCACAAGTCCTCCTTTTCTTTATGCCAGAGAGCGTTCCTTTAAAGTAGGGGACCAGGTCATGGTCTTAAAGGCGCTCCAGGCCCATAAAATGGAAGCATCGTGGGAAGGGCCATTCACGGTCCAGGAGCGCCTGGGAGCTGTTAATTATCTCATAGCATCCCCCACCTCCAATCGAAAGCCTAAGGTGTACCCTATTAATCCTCTAAAGCCCTTTTATTCCAGAGAGTTAAAGGTTTGTCAGTTTACATCCCATGGAGGAGACGACGCTGAGTGGCCTGAAGGTGTCTACTACGAAGGGAAATGTGGTGGTGGTGTGGAAGAGGTGAACCTCTCCATGACCCTTGGGCGTATGCAGCGACAGCAGATCCAGGAGCTGTGCACTAGCTACGCGCCGACGTTCTCAGCCACCCCAGGACTGACTGAACGGGCATACCACTCCATTGACACAGGTAATGCTCACCCAATTAGGGTTCAACCTTACCGGGTGTCTCCTTAAGCTAAAACTGCTAGAGAACGGGAGATCCAGGATATGTTACAGCTGGGTGTAATCCACCCCTCTGGCAGTGCATGGGCCTCTCCAGTGGTTCTAGTTCCCAAACCAGATGGGGAGATACGTTTCTGCGTGGACTACCGTAAGCCAAATGCTGTAACTCGCCCAGACAACTATCCAGTGCCACGCACAGATGAACTATTAGAGAAACTGGGACGGGCCCAGTTCATCTCTACCTTGGACTTAACCAAGGGGTACTGGCAGGTACCGCTAGATGAATCCGCCAAGGAAAGGTCAGCCTTCACCACACATCTCGGGCTGTATGAATTTAATGTACTCCCTTTCGGGCTGCGAAATGCACCCGCCACCTTCCAAAGACTTGTAGATGGTCTCCTAGCGGGATTAGGAGAATATGCAGTCACCTACCTTGATGATGTGGCCATATTTTCGGATTCCTGGGCAGACCACCTGGAACATCTACAAAAAGTCCTTGAGCGCATAAGGGAGGCAGGACTAACTGTTAAGGCTAAGAAGTGTCAAAAAGGCCTAAACAGAGTGACTTACCTTGGACACCAGGTGGGTCAAGGAACTATCAGCCCCCTACAGGCCAAAGTGGATGCTATCCAAAAGTGGCCTGTCCCAAAGTCAAAGAAACAGGTTCAATCCTCCTTAGGCTTGGCCGGTTATTACAGACGATTTGTACCGCAATACAGCCAAACTGCCGCCCCACTGACAGACCCAAAAAGAAACAGCCAAATGCCGTTCAGTGGACTGAAGAGTGTCAGAAGGCCTTTAACCAGCTTAAAGCGACACTCATGTCTGACCCTGTACTCAGGGCCCCAGACTTTGACAAACCGTTCCTAGTAACCACAGATGCGTCCGAGCGTGGTGTGGGAGCAGTTTTAATGCAGGAAGGACCGGATCAAGAATTGCACCCTGTCGTGTTTCTCAGCAAGAAGCTGTCTGAGAGGGAAAGCCACTGGTCAGTCAGTGAAAAAGAATGTTACGCCATTGTCTACGCTCTGGAAAAGCTACGCCCATATGTTTGGGGACGGCGTTTCCACCCGCAAGCTCTCCAAGATTTTGATTTCGACATCCAACACATCTCAGGAGCTTCTGACAAAGTGGCTGATGCACTCTCCCGTGCAAGTTTCCCAGAATCAACTGGTTAAAAATGTCCTTGAGATGTGGAAAATATTGTTAGTCTTTATGTACTTGGTAGTATATTTAGAGGTGGATGTGTCTTATTAACTCTGTTTTTTCCTTGAGCTCCAGGAAGAAATCCCAGCCAGCGTTTCACCCTAGCTGAGATTTGGGGGGCGTGTCATAAATATAAAGGGAAGGGTAAACCCCTTTGAAATCCCTCCTGGGCAGAGGAAAAACCCTTCTCATCTGTAAAGGGTTAAGAAGCTAAAGGTAACCTCGCTGGCACCTGACCTAAAATGACCAATGAGGAGACAAGATACTTTCAAAGCTGGAGGGGGAGAGAAACAAAGGGTCTGTGTCTGTCTGTGTGATGCTTTTGCCTGGGACAGAACAGGAATGGAGTCTTAGAACTTAGTAAGTAATCTAGCTAGGTATGCGTTAGATTCTGATTTCTTTAAATGGCTGAGAAAATAAGCTGTGCTGAATGGAATGGATATTCCTGTTTTTGTGTCTTTTTGTAACTTAAGGTTTTGCCTAGAGGGATTCTCTGTGTTTTGAATCTAATTACCCTGTAAGGTATTTACCATCCTGATTTTACAGGGGTGATTCTTTTACTTTTTCTTCTATTAAAATTCTTCTTTTATGAACCTGAATGCTTTTTCATCGTTCTTAAGATCCAAGGGTTTGGGTCTGTGGTCGCCTATGCAAATTGGTGAGGATATTTATCAAACCTTCCCCGGAAAGGGGGTGTAAAGGTAAGGGAGGATTTTTGGGGAAAGACGTTTCCCAACAGACCCTTTCCTAGTAATATACTGGTTAGACGTTTGGTGGTGGCAGCGAAAGTCCAAGGGCAAAGAGTAAAATAGTTTGTACCTTGGGGAAGTTTTAACCTAAGCTGGTAAAAGTAAGCTTAGGAGGTTTTCATGCAGGTCCCAACATCTGTACCCTAGAGTTCAGAGTGGGGAAGGAACCTTGACACTTGCCCTTGGTGAATCCATGCTGACTGTTCCTCATCACTTTCCTCTCCTCTAAGTGCTTCAGAATTGATTCCTTGAGGACCTGCTCCATGAATTTTCCAGGGACCGAGGTGAGGCTGACTGGCCTCTAGTTCCCAGGATCCTCCTTCTTCCCTTTTTTAAAGATGGGCACTACATTAGCCTTTTTCCAGTCATCTGGGACTTCCCCCATTCGCCACGAGTTTTCAGAGATAATGGCCAATGGCTCTGCAGTCACATCCGCCAACTCCTTCAGCACTCTCGGATGCAACTCGTCCGGCCCCATGGACTTGTGCACTTCCAGCTTTTCTAAATAGTCCCGAACCACTTCTTTCTCCACAGAGGGCTGGTCACCTCCTCTCCATGCTCTGCTGCCCAGTGCAGCAGTCTGGGAGCTGACCTTGTTCGTGAAGACAGAGGCAAAAAAAGCATTGAGTACATTAGCTTTTTCCACATCCTCTGTCACTAGGTTGCCTCCCTCATTCAGTAAGGGGCCCACACTTTCCTTGACTTTCTTCTTGTTGCTAACATACCTGAAGAAACCCTTCTTGTTACTCTTAACATCTCTAGCTGCAGCTCCAGGTGTGATTTGGCCTTCCTGATTTCACTCTTGCATGCCCAAGCAATATTTTTATACTCATCCCTGGTCATTTGTCCAATCTTCTACTTCTTGTAAGCCTCTTTTTTGTATTTAAGATCAGCAAGAATTTCACTGTTAAGCCAAGCCGGTCGCCTGCCATATTTACTATTCTTTCGACACATTGGGATGGTTTGTCCCTGTAACCTCAATAAGGATTCTTTAAAATACAGCCAGCTCTCCTGGACTCCTTTCCCCCTCATGTTATTCTCCCAGGGGATCCTGCCCATCAGTTCTCTGAGGGAATCAAAGTCTGCTTTTCTGAAGTCCAGAATATTTTTTATGAATAAACCTTTAGATTTTAGATTCAAAAGGATTGGCAACAGCGTGATTTGGGGGTAAGATCTGATTTGTATATTGACCTGGGTCTGGGGCTTGGTCCTTTAGGACTGAGAGAACCTTTTCCTTTTTACTGGGGTACTGGTTTTCATAACCATCTGTCCCCATAACAAGAGACCTTGGTGCGGATACTGGGAAACTGGAGTGTCTAAGGGAATGGCTTGTGTGACTTGTAGTTAACCAGCGGGGTAAAACCAAAGTCTTCTCTGTCTGGCTGGTTTGGTTTGCCTTGGTGTGCACAGAAACCCCAGCCTGGGGCTGTAACTGCCCTGCTTGAAGCAATTTGTCCTGAATTGGCACTCTCAGCTGGGTCCCGCCAGAACCAGCCTCGTTACAACCTTCAACTTGCACCTTTGCAGGGGAAGGGCCAGGCCCTCAGTGGCCAGGAGACAGGGTGTCGGCCATTCTCTGTGCAGACACCATCCCACTGGCCCTCTAGGGCTCTGCAACAATCACATCCCCTGATCCCCCCACCTAGAGACTTAAGAAATGCACAGGGGAAACTGAGGCACACACCCAGTATTTGGAGAAAACATTAAGAACAGTCCCCCTTCCTCACAGGCTGTGACCCTGGGGCCCACCAGGGAGGGGAGTTGGGTCCCTCAGGCCCAGAGAGCCCACGAGAAGTGGGAGCCCAAACTGCTGCAGGTAACAGAGCACCTGGCAGAAGCACATCCCAGTCAGGGATTCAACGAGACACTAAAGCCCCCACAATCCCCTCGGTGCCCCCCCAGTGACCCCACAATGCCCCACGGTGCCCCCCAGTGACCCCACATCCCCCACAATGCCCCATGGTGCCCCCACCAGTGACCCCACAGCCCCACAATGCCCCGCGGTGCCCCCCCCAGTGACTCCACAGCTCCACAATGCCCCGCGGTGCCCCCCCAGTGACTCCACAGCCCCCACAATGCCCCTTAGTGCGCCCCCAGTGACCCCACTGCCCCACAATGCCCTGTGGTGCCCCCCCAGCCCCCACAATGCCCCGCAGTGACCCCCAGTGACCCCACAATGCACCACGGTGCCCCCCCAGTGACCCCACAGCCCCACAATGCCCTGCGCTGGCCCCCCCCAGTCACACCTCAGCCCCCACAATACCCCACGGTGCCCCCCAGTGACCCCCCAGCCCCCACAATGCCCCTCGGTGCCCCCCCATGACCCCACAGCCCCACAATGCCCCTTGGTGCCCCCCCCCGCAGTGACCCCACAGCCCCACAATGCCCCTCGGTGCCCCCCCAGTGACCCCCCAGCCCCCATAATGCACCACGGTGCCCCCCCAGCCCCCACAATGCCCCTCGGTGCTGCCCCAGTGACCCCTACAGCCTCACAATGCCCCACGGTGCCCCCCAGGGACCCCCACAGCCCCACGGTGCCCCCCAGGGACCCCCACAGCCCCACAATGCCCCGCGGTGCCCCCCAGTGACCTCCACAGCCCCACAATGCCCCGCGGTGCCCCCCCGACACTACACTCCCCACAATGCCCTGCGACGGGTTCTCTCGAACAGGGAGGGGCACCAAGTTTTAAAGTCATGATAAACAGTTGCAAACAGGGTCTTGTTGGAGAGATTCCCCCCCGGAGAGAACCCAGGAGTCCCAGCGCCCAGCCCCCACCATGAGTTCTCGCTTCCCCCCCCCACCTGGTGAGAACCCAGGAGTCCTGGCGCCCACCCCCCACCCCCCCGAGTTCCCCTTCCTGGGGAGAACCCCGGAGTCCCGGCTCGATCCCACCGCCCCCCCCACCCCAGAGCCGGGGAGAGAACCCAGGAGTTCTGGTTCCCACCCCCCTCACCCTCCAGCCCTCCCACAGCTGAGGGGGAGGCCGGAGTCCCGCGCCCCCCCCCCGGGGGCTGCAGCCAGGTGGGGTGGTGGGAGCCGGGGCGTCGGGGCCGGGCCAGCGGGGAGCAGTTCGGGTCCGAGGCCACGTGCAGGGGGGAGCTCCTGGGGGGCGGGGAGCGGCGGGGGGCCTGGGGGGGAGTTCCCGGGCGGGGCCCGGCGGGGAGCTCCTGGGGGGCGGGAGCTGGGGGGGGCAGGGCCCGGGCGGGGAGCTCCTAGGGGGCGGGAGCTGGGGGGGGGGCAGGGCCCCGGCGGGGAGCTCCTGGGGGGCGGGAGCTGGGGGGGGAGTTCCCGGGCGGGGCCCGGCGGGGAGCTCCTAGGGGGCGGGAGCTGGGGGGGGGAGTTCCCGGGCGGGGCCCGGCGGGGAGCTCCTAGGGGGCGGGAGCTGGGGGGGGGCAGGGCCCGGGCGGGGAGCTCCTAGGGGGCGGGAGCTGGGGGGGGGCAGGGCCCGGGCGGGGAGCTCCTGGGGGGCGGGAGCTGGGGGGGGGCAGGGCCCGGGCGGGGAGCTCCTAGGGGGCGGGAGCTGGGGGGGGCAAGGCCCGGGCGGGGAGCTCCTGGGGGGCGGGAGCTGGGGGGGGAGTTCCCGGGCGGGGCCCGGCGGGGAGCTCCTGGGGGGCGGGAGCTGGGGGGGGGCAGGGCCCGGGCGGGGAGCTCCTGGGGGGGGGGGGGCAGGGCCCGGGCGGGGAGCTCCTGGGGGGCGGGAGCTGGGGGGGGAGTTCCCGGGCGGGGCCCGGCGGGGAGCTCCTAGGGGGCAGGGCCCGGGCGGGGAGCTCCTAGGGGGCGGGCCCGGGCGGGGAGCTCCTAGGGGGCGGGAGCTGGGGGGGGGGAGTTCCCGGGCGGGGCCCGGCGGGGCGCTTCCTGGGCGGGCGCTGCGGGCTCCGGCGCTGCTGCCGGACTCGCCATGGCCGGGGCCGCCGGGCTGCTGCTGGCTCTGGCCTGGCTGGTGCCTCTGGCCTGGCTGGTGCCGCTGGCCCGGCTCGGCTCGGCCCGGCCCGGCGCCTGGGGCCCGGCCCCGCTGCGGGAGCAGCTGGCGGCCGCGGGGGCGCAGTTCGGCTGGAGGAACCTGAGCTGCGCGGCCTGCCGCGTCCTCTTCTCCGCCATCGACCTGGGCGTGCAGGTAACGCCCGCCGCCCCTCACCGCCGCCTCGGGCCGGACCCCCGGGCCGGGCCCTGCCTCTGCTCCGCTCCGAAGGGAACCGCCGGTTCCGGAGAGCGTCATTCCGCCTCCCCCTCCCCCACCGGATGCCTGGGTTCCCTCCCGGCTCTGGGTGGGGAGCGAGGTCTGATGGGGTAGAGCGGCGGGGGGGCTGGCAGCCAGGATGCCTGGGTTCCCTCCCGGCTCTGGTGTTAGCGTCTGGCAGCGGTGTGAGGTGCCCGTCCCAGCTTTGGTACGAGATACAATCATCCGTGGGGCTGGGCAGCCTGCTCCATGGGGGCTCCGGGATCAGGACCCGCTGCCTGCCTCGCTGACCTCCGCCGCCGCCCCCCAACCCCCCCAGTGCCTGCTGGGAACAGTTTCTCCTCCCAGCCCCCGGAGTCTGTCCTCGCTTCCCCTGTGTTACAGAGGGAAACTGAGGCTGCTGGATGGGACAGGGCTGGGCACCCTGTGGGTCTGTGGCAGAAGCCAGGATCTGAACCCAGCCCCCCCCCCCCGTTGTCGGAGCGGGACGTGTTTGCTGTCACCCGTGGCACAGCTGTGTCTCCCCTTGTGCAGAGGCCGGCAGGCTGGTGGGAGAGCGGGGCAGAGTTACGGGTGTCTGCCCACCTGGTGCCCCTCGCTCTGAGCCCCACAGCAGGGTCCTATCCCAGCGATGCGCCCTCAGGCCAGGTGTCCTGAGTCCTGCCCCAGCAGCAGAGAAATTCTGGGCCTGAGCTGCCAGGACAGTTGCCCAGAGCCCCTTGTGCCCTGAGCATATGGCCCCCCGGCAGTGCTGCAGTGACCCCCTCCCGGAGCCCCTCGACAGGCCCCCTGCCCCCCGCTGGTCCAGCCCCAGTGCGGTACCTGCGGCATCGTGCACGGCCAGCTCTGCCTGGCTGTGTGAGGCAGGACCCTTGGCTCAGCTGCCGGTGGCTGACCCCCGGGGGCCGCGCCGAGCCGATGGGGGACTGACTGGCCCTGTGGTCCTTGTCGAGGGCAGAGCCTGCCCCGCTTTCCCCCCCTTCCCGGGGCCTTGACCCGCTCCTGCGCCCCCCACAAGGCCTGGGGGCCCTTGGGCAGAGATGCCAGGGCTGCAGGCGAGTCTGGCGGGGAACCAGCCGTCCCCGCGGGGAACCAGCCCCTGCCCTGGGCTGAGAAGCCTTGAGACAAGCGGAGTCCCCCCCCTGCCCCGGGGTCAGCGTGTGGGGCTGCGGCGGGCGTCCCGTGGGCGTGGGGGCTGGATCACGGCGCCCAGGCCCTGGGCTGCGGGCAGAGCCCAAGTGCAGAGGGAGCCTTGTGAGGGACACCGGAGGCTGGGCGCGTGCCCTGACCCCGTGGCGTCTTGCAGATGCAGTCGAGCGAGGCCCGCCTCGGGCGCCTGGCGGCGAGCGTCTGCACAGAGCTGCGGCTGGCGCGGCGGGAGGTCTGCCAGGACGCCATCCGGCTCTTTGAGAAGGACGTGGTGTCGGCCTGGGTGCGCTCGGTGCTGCGGCCGGCCGAGATCTGCGGGCTGCTGGTGGGCGCCGGCTGTGGGCACTGGGACATCCTCTCCGACTGGAATGTGACGCTGCCCGGCACGCCCAAGCCGCCGGTGGAGCCGCCCGCGCCCCCCCCGCCCGGCGCCCCCACCGCCCGCCTGCTCTTCCTCACCGACCTGCACTGGGACCGGGCCTACGCGCCGGGCAGCGACCCGGCCTGCAAGGACCCGCTGTGCTGCCGGGGGGGCCGGGTGCAGGGGCCCCCCCAGGCGGGCGCCGGCTACTGGGGCGAGTACAGCAAGTGTGACCTGCCGCTGCACACCATCGAGAACCTGCTGCAGCACCTGGCGCGCGGCCCCCCCTGGCAGCTGGCCTACTGGACAGGCGACCTGCCCGCCCACAACGTCTGGCAGCAGAGCCGCACCGACCAGCTCCTGGCGCTGCGCACCCTCAGCGCCCTGCTGCGCAAGTACCTGGCGCCCCTGCCCGTCTACCCCGCCGTGGGCAACCACGAGGCTGCGCCGGTCAACGGCTTCCCCCCGCCCTATGTCCACGGCAACCAGTCCTCCGCCTGGCTCTACGGCGCCATGGCCGAGGCCTGGGAGGACTGGCTGCCCCCCGAGGCGCTGGAGACCCTCAGGTGGGGCAGGGGCTGGGGGGCATGGAGAGATAGGGGAACTGGCTGGTGAGGAAAGGGGGCCGGGGGGCAGGGCCTTGAGGGCTGCGGGAGGTGGGGGGAGCTGGGGCTCGGGGGCAGGGCCCCGAGGACTGGGGGGGGCTGGGGCTCAGGGGGGGCAGGGCCCCGATGGGAGGGGGCTGGCGCTCGGGGGGGCAGGGCCCCGAGGACTGGGGGAGGTGGGGGCAGCTGGTGCCCGGGGGGGGCAGGGTCCTGAGGACGGGGGAGGTGGGGGCAGCTGGTGCCCGGGGGGGGCAGGGTCCTGAGGACAGGGGAGGTGGGGGCAGCTGGTGCCCGGGGGGGGCAGGGTCCTGAGGACGGGGGAGGTGGGGGCAGCTGGTGCCCGGGGGGGGCAGGGTCCCGAGGACGGGGGAGGTGGGGGCAGCTGGTGCCCAGGGGGCCAGGGCCCCGAGGACTGGGGGAGGTGGGGGCAGCTGGCGCTCAGGAGGGCAGGGCCCCGAGGACTGGGGGAGGTGGGGGCAGCTGGTGCCCGGGGGGCCCGGGCCCCGAGGACTGGGGGAGGTGGGGGCAGCTGGTGCCCGGGGGGCCAGGGCCCCGAGGACTGGGGGAGGTGGGGGCAGCTGGTGCCCGGGGGGCCAGGGCCCCGAGGACTGGGGGAGGTGGGGGCAGCTGGTGCCCGGGGGGCCAGGGCCCCGAGGACTGGGGGAGGTGGGGGCAGCTGGTGCCCGGGGGGCCAGGGCCCCGAGGACGGGGGAGGTGGGGGCAGCTGGTGCCCAGGGGGCCAGGGCCCCGAGGACTGGGGGAGGTGGGGGCAGCTGGTGCCCGGGGGGGCCAGTGTCCTGAGGACGGGGGAGGTGGGGGCAGCTGGTGCCCGGGGGAGGCAGGGTCCTGAGGACGGGGGAGGTGGGAGCAGCTGGTGCCCAGGGGGGGCAGGGCCCCGATGGGGGGGCGGGGCTGGCGCTCAGGGGGGCAGGGCCCCGAGGACTGGGGGAGATGGGGGCAGCTGGTGCCCGGGGGGGCCAGGGCCCCGAGGACTGGGGGAGGTGGGGGCAGCTGGTGCCCAGGGGGCCAGGGCCCCGAGGACTGGGGGAGGTGGGGGCAGCTGGTGCCCGGGGGGGCCAGGGTCCTGAGGATGGGGGAGGTGGGGGCAGCTGGTGCCCGGGGGAGGCAGGGTCCTGAGGACGGGGGAGGTGGGGGCAGCTGGTGCCCAGGGGGGGCAGGGCCCCGATGGGGGGGCTGGGCTGGCGCTCAGGGGGGCAGGGCCCCGAGGACTGGGGGAGATGGGGGCAGCTGGTGCCCGAGGGGGCCAGGGCCCCGAGGACGGGGGAGGTGGGGGCAGCTGGTGCCCAGGGGGCCAGGGCACCGAGGACTGGGGGAGGTGGGGGCAGCTGGCGCTCAGGGGGGCAGGGCCCCGAGGACTGGGGGAGGTGGGGGCAGCTGGTGCCCGGGGGGCCAGGGCCCCGAGGACGGGGGAGGTGGGGGCAGCTGGTGCCCGGGGGGCCAGGGCCCCGAGGACGGGGGAGGTGGGGGCAGCTGGTGCCCGGGGGGGCCAGGGCCCCGAGGACGGGGGAGGTGGGGGCAGCTGGTGCCCGGGGGGCCAGGGCCCCGAGGACTGGGGGAGGTGGGGGCAGCTGGTGCCCAGGGGGCCAGGGTCCTGAGGACGGGGGAGGTGGGGGCAGCTGGTGCCCGGGGGAGGCAGGGTCCTGAGGACGGGGGAGGTGGGGGCAGCTGGTGCCCAGGGGGGGCAGGGCCCCGATGGGGGGGCGGGGCTGGCGCTCAGGGGGGCAGAACCCCGAGGACTGGGGGAGATGGGGGCAGCTGGCGCCCGGGGGGGCCAGGGCCCCGAGGACTGGGGGAGGTGGGGGCAGCTGGCGCTCAGGGGGCCAGGGCCCCGAGGACTGGGGGAGGTGGGGGCAGCTGGCGCCCGGGGGGGCCAGGGCCCCGAGGACTGGGGGAGGTGGGGGCAGCTGGCGCCCGGGGGGGCCAGGGCCCCGAGGACTGGGGGAGGTGGGGGCAGCTGGCGCCCGGGGGGGCCAGGGCCCCGAGGACTGGGGGAGGTGGGGGCAGCTGGCGCCCGGGGGGGCCAGGGCCCCGAGGACTGGGGGAGGTGGGGGCAGCTGGCGCCCGGGGGGGCCAGGGCCCCGAGGACTGGGGGAGGTGGGGGCAGCTGGTGCCCGGGGGGGCCAGGGCCCCGAGGACTGGGGGAGGTGGGGGCAGCTGGTGCCCGGGGGGGCCAGGGCCCCGAGGACTGGGGGAGGTGGGGGCAGCTGGTGCCCGGGGGGGCCAGGGCCCCGAGGACTGGGGGAGGTGGGGGCAGCTGGTGCCCGGGGGGGCCAGGGCCCCGAGGCTGGGGGAGGTGGGGGCAGCTGGTGCCCGGGGGGGCCAGGGCCCCGAGGACTGGGGGAGGTGGGGGCAGCTGGCGCTCAGGGGGGCAGGGCCCCGAGGACTGGGGGAGGTGGGGGCAGCTGGCGCCCGGGGGGGGCAGGGCCCCGAGGACTGGGGGAGGTGGGGGCAGCTGGCGCCCGGGGGGGCCAGGGCCCCGAGGACTGGGGAGGTGGGACTGGGGGAGGTGGGGGCAGCTGGCGCCCGGGGGGGCCAGGGCCCCGAGGACTGGGGGAGGTGGGGGCAGCTGGCGCCCGGGGGGGCCAGGGCCCCGAGGACTGGGGGAGGTGGGGGCAGCTGGCGCCCGGGGGGGCCAGGGCCCCGAGGACTGGGGGAGGTGGGGGCAGCTGGCGCCCGGGGGGGCCAGGGCCCCGAGGACTGGGGGAGGTGGGGGCAGCTGGCGCCCGGGGGGGCCAGGGCCCCGAGGACTGGGGGAGGTGAGGGCAGCTGGCGCTCAGGGGGGCAGGGCCCCGAGGACTGGGGGAGGTGGGGGCAGCTGGCGCTCAGGGGGGCAGGGCCCCGAGGACTGGGGGAGGTGGGGGCAGCTGGCGCTCGGGGGGGCAGGGCCCCGAGGACTGGGGGAGGTGGGGGCAGCTGGCGCCCGGGGGGGCCAGGGCCCCGAGGACTGGGGGAGGTGGGGGCAGCTGGCGCCCGGGGGGGCAGGGCCCCGAGGACTGGGGGAGGTGGGGGGCAGCTGGCGCTCGGGGGGGCAGGGCCCCGAGGACTGGGGGAGGTGGGGGCAGCTGGCGCCCGGGGGGGCAGGGCCCCCCAGCCGGGATCTCACCCCCCCCCCCCCCCCCCCCCGCAGACTCGGCGGATTCTACACCCTGCAGCTCCGGCCCGGCCTGCGGCTCGTCTCCCTCAACATGAATTTCTGCTCCGAGGCCAATTTCTGGCTCCTGATCAACGCCACCGACCCGGCCGGGCAGCTGCAGTGGCTGGTGGGGGTCCTGCAGGCGGCCGAGGGGCGGCAGGAGAAGGTGAGGGGTCTGGGGGGGTCGGAACGGGGCACGGTGATTGGGGGCCACTGCCCCTCCCCCGACCTTGCTGGCTGACTCCAGGGTTGCAGCTTCAACCCCCTGCAATGGGAACCCCTCCCCCAGTGACCCCCGGGCTCCCCTCCCCCAGCCTGCCCCCCCCCCACAATGGGAACCCCTCCCCCAGTGACCCCCGGGCTCCCCTCCCCCAGCTTGCCCCCCCCCCGCAATGGGAACCCCTCCCCCAGTGACCCCCGGGCTCCCCTCCCCCAGCTTGCCCCCCCCCGCAATGGGAACCCCTCCCCCAGTGACCCCCGGGCTCCCCTCCCCCAGCTTGCCCCCCCCCCCGCAATGGGAACCCCTCCCCCAGTGACCCCCGGGCTCCCCTCCCCCAGCCTGCCCCCCCCCCGCAATGGGAACCCCTCCCCCAGTGACCCCCGGGCTCCCCTCCCCCAGCTTGCCCCCCCCCGCAATGGGAACCCCTCCCCCAGTGACCCCCGGGCTCCCCTCCCCCAGCTTGCCCCCCCCCCGCAATGGGAACCCCTCCCCCAGTGACCCCCGGGCTCCCCTCCCCCAGCTTGCCCCCCCCCGCAATGGGAACCCCTCCCCCAGTGACCCCCGGGCTCCCCTCCCCCAGCTTGCCCCCCCCCCCGCAATGGGAACCCCTCCCCCAGTGACCCCCGGGCTCCCCTCCCCCAGCTTGCCCCCCCCCCCGCAATGGGAACCCCTCCCCCAGTGACCCCCGGGCTCCCCTCCCCCAGCTTGCCCCCCCCCCCGCAATGGGAACCCCTCCCCCAGTGACCCCCGGGCTCCCCTCCCCCAGCTTGCCCCCCCCCCGCAATGGGAACCCCTCCCCCAGTGACCCCGGGCTCCCCTCCCCCAGCCTGCCCCCCCCCGCAGTGGGAACCCCTCCCCCAGTGACCCCCGGGCTCCCCTCCCCCAGCCTGCCCCCCCCCGCAATGGGAACCCCTCCCCCAGTGACCCCCGGGCTCCCCTCCCCCAGCCTGCCCCCCCCCGCAATGGGAACCCCTCCCCCAGTGACCCCCGGGCTCCCCTCCCCCAGCCTGGGCCCCCCCGCAGTGGGAACCCCTCCCCCAGTGACCCCCGGGCTCCCCTCCCCCAGCCTGGGCCCCCCGCAATGGGAACCCCTCCCCCAGCCTGCCCCCCCCTGCAATGGGAACCCCTCCCCAGTGACCCCCGGGCTCCCCTCCCCCAGCCTGCCCCCCCCCGCAATGGGAACCCCTCCCCCAGTGACCCCCGGGCTCCCCTCCCCCAGCCTGCCCCCCCCCGCAATGGGAACCCCTCCCCCAGTGACCCCCGGGCTCCCCTCCCCCAGCCTGCCCCCCCCCCGCAATGGGAACCCCTCCCCCAGTGACCCCCGGGCTCCCCTCCCCCAGCCTGCCCCCCCGCAGTGGGAACCCCTCCCCAGTGACCCCCGGGCTCCCCTCCCCCAGCCTGCCCCCTGGTGTCACTGTTCCCCGGGTGGGGGATGGTCACTGTTGGGGGCCGTCTGTGCGGGTCCCACTCACACCCCCTGCCCCCCAGGTGCACGTCATCGGGCACATCCCCCCCGCCCACTGCATGAGGAGCTGGAGCTGGAACTATTACCGCATCATCAACAGGTGAGCCCCGCCCGGACGCCTGGGTTCCCGCCCCGCCCCCAGGAGCCCCACCCAGATGCCTGGGTTCCCGCCCCGCCCCCAGGAGCCCCGCCCCGCCCGGACGCCTGGGTTCCCGCCCCGCCCCCAGGAGCCCCACCCAGATGCCTGGGTTCCCGCCCTGCCCCCAGGAGCCCCACCCCGCCCGGACACCTGGGTTCCCGCCCCGCCCCCAGGAGCCCCGCCCCACCCGGACGCCTGGGTTCTTGCCCTGCCCCCAGGAGCCCCGCCCCACCCGGACGCCTGGGTTCTCGCCCTGCCCCCAGGAGCCCTGACGCGGACGCCCAGGTTCTTGCTCTGCCCCTAGGGCTGGGAACCTCCTGACCAGCCCCTCCCAGAGCCCCCCTGGCTGACCGGTCATGGAGCCACTGGACCAGCCCCAGGCTCTCCACCTGGCATGGACCAAGCTGGGGTGTCCTTGGGGGGCCCTGGCCCTTAAGGCTCCATCTCTGCCTGCTCGTAACCCTCCTGCTGGGGCCTTCGCTCTGCTCCCTGGGGCCTGGAGGTGTGGGGGTGCCCCAGCCCCTCCCCCCGCCCGGGGGCCTGGCCGCCCCCACAGGGATGTGGCTCTCAGGGCAGGGTGGGCCCAGCAGCACAGGGCCTCTCGGCGCCAGGCACCCGCAGCTCCAGTGCCAGCCGAGGCCTCCGCAGCGGGTGCTGGGCTTGGGCACTGCAGGGGGGCCCTTGGGAATGGCCGAGCAGCCGGCTGGCAATGGAGGGCACCCGCCCCGCCCCTTCCAGAGCTCCTGGAGCCGCTGGCCCCCCGCCAGAGCGCAGCAGGGCTGGGCTCAGCCCCCCACGGGCAGCCTCTGGCCCAGCTGCAGGGCCCCACGGTGAGCAGCCTGGCCCCCCGACTTCCGTCTCCGCCCACGGCAGGTTCGAGGGCACCATCGCGGCTCAGTTCTTCGGGCACACGCACGTGGACGAGTTTGAGATGTTCTACGACGAGGAGACGCTCTCGCGCCCCGTCTCCGTGGCCTTCGTGGCCCCCAGCGTCACCACCTACATCAACCTCAACCCCGGTGAGTCCAGCCCCCGAGCCGCGGCCTCCCCGCCCGGGGCCCCGCCGGCCCGCAGGGGGTGACTCTCCGCTCTCCCCAGGCTACCGCGTCTACCAGCTGGATGGCGACTACCCCGGCAGCTCCCACATGGTCCTGGATCACGAGACCTTCATCCTGAACCTGACGCGCGCTGGCAGCAGCTGTACCGGGCCCGCCAGGCCTACGGGCTGCCCAGCCTCTTCCCGGCCGACTGGGACGGGCTCCTGCGGCGCTTCCAGGCCGACGAGCCGCTCTTCCAGCGCTTCTGGTTCCTCTTCCACAAGGGCCACCCGCCCCGGGAGCCCTGCCGCGAGGCCTGCAAGGCAGCCCTGCTCTGCGCCCTGCGCACCGGCCGCTCCGCCGACCCCGGCCTCTGCCACGCCCTGAGCCCCCGCCTGCCCTTCCACCGCGTCCAGGCCCTCTGGCGGCAACGCCGGCTCTGCTGAACTGGGGGGCGGGGGGCTGGGCCGGCCGGGGGGGTGGGAGCCGGGCTGAGCTGGCTGGGGGCTGAGCCGGGCATGGGGCCGGGGGGGCTGAGCTGGCACTTGGTGGGGGGGACTCCAGCCCCTCAATAAAAGCGAAGAGAAACACAGATGTGCTGCTGATGACTGCTGGTGACCAGGAGCTCAGACAGGCCTGGGGTGGGGCAGGGCGGCTGAGTCAGGCCTGGGGGGCGGCTGAGCCGGGCATGGGGCCGGGGGGGCTGAGCCAGGGCTATGGCTGCCTAAACTTCCTGGAGTTCTTGGCCGTGTGGCCCGGCCCCAGGGCGGGTCTGTGACGAAGCGGGACTGTTCTTAATGGTTCCTCTGAATAGTGTGGGGGTGCCAGACCAGACGGGGGTCTTCACGATCGGGTTCCCCATCGGGGGATCGAGACGGACGGGATTGGAGCTGAGTCCGAGGGAGCAAGAGGACCGTGGGAGACAGCGAGAGCCCGAGAAAGAGCTGCAGAAGCAGCAGCAGCAGCATGAACTGGCGGTGGGGGAGCGGAGAGGCCTAGGGGACCTCCCCGGGGTGAGTGGGGATAGACCCCGGGGGGCCAGTTCCGCAGGGAACCTCGAGACTAAATTGCTGCCCCTGGTTAAGGAGGGGGGGGGTGTGGATGCCCACCTCACTGCCTTTGAGCAGGCTGGCGATTTGAACCAGGGGGACCCTGCGGAAAAGCCCCGGTGTCTAGCTCCCTTGCTGGGTCCCAAGGCCATAGACTCCGTCAGCCAGATGGGTGGGGAGGTGGACAGGCTCCCACTCCTGACCCCAACCTATATGTCTGGGTGGAGTATCCTGGGGCCAGGCCCTTGGACCCCCAGTGGGAGCGGAAGGGGATGGTCAATGGGGAGACATTCCTGGGGTGGCGAGATCCTGGGACAGAGAGAACTGGTGTCAGACCCTGGGTGGTGCAGCCTCAGATGCTGAGGGGCTGGGTGAGCTGGGTGAGGGTCCCAGGGACGAAGCCCCTCGCCCTGCCTATGGCCCAGATCCCTGTGCAGACCCAGGAGGGGTGGGGCTGGCTGGTCATTGGGGTTCTCCAGGATATCAGCTGCGAGACCCTGCTGTGGGGTGACTGTGTCTCTTTGGGACAGGATCCAGGCCTTGCTCCTGTAAAGGCTGAAGGTTTGAATTTGAATCCAGGGAACCAATCAGCGGAGAGGGAAATGGTCAGTGAAAATGCAGATGACCTGGCTGGCAGCAGGGAGGAGCTGCTAGACTTAGGCTGCCTGCCTGCCTGTAAGCAGACCCCTGGGGCTGGGTGGGACAGAGAGATGCTCCCTGCCCCCTTGCACACTGGAGAGGGGACTCACGCTGGCTCTGATGCAGTGAGGAAAGCAGTGAACTTGCTGCCTACCCCCACTGGGACAGCAAGGGCAGCGCTGAGCACAGTGGGAGCGGAGACCCCAGCTGAGTGCGGGGAGACACAGGCAGGACAGGGGATCTGTGGGGAGTGGTAAGGTGCTTGGTAAGGGAAGTTTGGATGAGCCTAGGCAGCCTTGTGAGCTGATGGCTTTGTCTAGTCAGCAGGGTGGGAAGGCGAGGAGAGTGGAAGATGAGAGTCCCTGGACCTTACCTGTTACCTGGGTGGAGAATTGGGACAGGGAAGGAAACGTGCCTGTGTCTGTCAGGGGTATTGACTTGCCTATGGAGGGAGCTACCCCGGTCTCCAAGCAGTTGTCTGTGAACAGCCCTGTGTGCTGGGACCAGGGGAATGAGATCCCAAGCTGGGTGTCTGGGAAAGGAGAAGGTGTGTCTGGCTCTTCTTTGTCTGTGGAGCAGACAGAAGGGGCCTTTCAGCCTGTGATGGTTGAGGGTCGTGCAGTTGTCCCAGAGCTGGTTCTGGATCCAGCTAAAGCCCAGGAAGGGAAGGGTCCTAAGTTTGGGTCTGCTCGGGAGAATGGCCCTGTAACTAGGTCGCAGCCAGTTAGTGTCTATGCAAAATCCAAGAGCCCAGACAATTCTGGTGCGTGTATTTTGCCTGTTGCTAGTGTGTTGTTGGGAAAGGGTGTCGCAACTCTGTCTAATCAGGGTGAGATCCTAGCCAGGCACAAGGAGAGCATGAAGGTGATGTGATTGTTACCTACTGAGGGTGTGGAAACCTGTAGCAAGAAGGAAAAGATTCCTGAACTTTTGTGTGGCAAAGGGAAGGAGAATGCTTCTGACCTTTTTATCTAGGAAGTCTGTAAGTTTGCCTGAAAGGGGATTGTGTAGGAATCCGCCGGATGGGCCAGAGTGATTCTGGATGTAAGGGAGACCCAGAAAGAGTCTGTTGTTACTCAGGAAAGTGTTCCTCTAGAGCAAGCCCTCCTTAAAGAGGGTAAGAGCAGAATTTCTGGGAGGGGTGAATTGTTGCATAGAAAAGCCCTCGGGAAAGGAATCCTCATGGAGTCTTTGCAAGCAGTTTACTGCAACTGAAGGGTGTAAAAGTGATTTAATCAAGAAAGTTTCAGTTCCTAACGGCCAGAAATTTTCTGTTGTGAATGAAGCCACTTTCACTTTGTTGAAAGACCCAGTGTGGAGAGCTTTGAGAAGGTCTCAGATCGAGTGACAGCTGTTAAGAAAGTTAAACAGTCCTATAACCAAGTGGCTGTGTTTGGCCGGCTTGTTGGGGGAGCAGACCCCAATTCCCAGTTTGACTCCCTGGGCTTTTGGGGGTGGCCAAAGGGCAGGGGCTGCATAAACCTTCCCACATGCGGCCTGCGAGTGCTATCGAACACCCCCCCAACCGAAGGGAGGGCGTTGAAACTGGAAGTGCCTGGTGTAACTCCTACCAAGGAATGGGAGAGATGCTGGGGCATCCATGGGAACGTTGGTGGCTTTGAACTTCCCCAGGTCACTGGCTAATGTGACCCCGCTCAGTTTGATCTCGAAGGGGGGAGAGATGTGATGAAGCGGGACTGTTCTTAATGTTTCCTCTGAATAGTGTGGGAGTGCCTCAGTTCCCCTATGCAGTTCTTAAGTATCTAGGGGGTGGGATAAGGGTGTATGATCATTGCAGAGCCCTAGAGGGCAGGGGTGTGCAGGGGTCTGGACACAGAGAATGGCCAACACCCTGTTTCCTGGCCACTGATGGCCTGGGCCCTTCCCCCCTGCAAGGTGAGAGCTAAAGGGTTGGAGAACAAAGGAATCCGGTGACCTCCTGGCCCGGGAAAGGACAAAGTCCAGAGGAGGAGGGCTGGCTGGGGACAGGGAGTGAAGGGCAGACGTGGTTGTCCAGCTCACTGCCCCCCCCCAAAATGGACCCAGCTGAGGGGTCCTGTTCTCCTGCATCTGTAAGCTCTGGTTTAGGACCATGTTCCTGTTGTCTAATAAACCCTCTGTTTTCCTGGCTGGCTGAGAGTCACGTCTGACTGGCGGAGTTGGGGGGCAGGACCCTCTGGCTTCCCCAGGACCCCGCCTGAGCAGACTCGCTGTGGGAAGCGCACGGAGGGGCAGAGGAGGCTGAATGCTCCGAGGTCAGACCCAGGAAGGTGGAGCCGGGGGAGCTGTGTGTCCTGCAGACAGGCTGCTCAGAGAGAGGAGACTCCCCCAGAGTCGTGCCTGGCTTCGCAGGGAGCAGCTCCAGAGCATCGCCCGGGGACTCCATGACAGGGTCATAGCGGCCTGGGATCCCCTGCAGGATCGGGGGCCTGGCCCCAATCATGCCAGCCCCAGACTCCCCTCCCCCTGCCAGCCAGTGATGGGGGTGGGGCAGGCCCCGGGGCACAAGGTACCCACAGGCCAGCGCAGGGGGCAGCGGGGCCAGGTTTGTGCCAGGGCGGCTGCCCACACGACTGAGCTGCGGGTGCCAGATTCAGAACAGGTCGGCCCTGCCCTCCCCGGGCCCTGCTACCCTCTGCCCCGATTCCGGCGCTCCGTTGGCGAACTGCCCCCCTCCGCCCCCCCATGGGCGAGGCTGGCGAGTTCACACACGCACCCCGTTGGTGCACAGAGCGAGCCGGGCCGGTTGGGCCGGCCGGGTTTATTAACGAGTTAGTACAACACCAACCTCGTGACAGCCTAGACGCAGCTCCCAGGGCCCCCCCAGCACTAACCAGCGGGTCACATGCAGGGGGGCGGGGCCCCATAGGCCGGGTGGGGGGGGCTGAGCCAGGATCCCCGTCTCAGGGCCCAGAACAGAGCCGGGGCGGGAGGGGGCGGGGCCTGCAGATGCGGGGAGGGTGGGCAGCCCAGGTGCCGTGGGGCTGCTGCCGTGGGCCCAGCTGTGGCCTGTTCCCTGCGTTATGCCTGTAGCCCTGGCAGGCTGCCCGTGGGCACTGCCCCCGGCGGGGTCGCCTCGGGCTCACGGCGGTCTGCGCCCAAGGCGGAGGGCTTCAGGCTCCCCAGCAAGCTCCGGACGCCCCTGCGGACGCTGGACCCCACGCGCCGGGCCACGGAGTCAGCGGGCGGCGCGGGCAGGCAGGAGCTGGGGGCCTGGGGCCGGGCATCTAGGCACTTCTGATAGCGCAGCTGGGGGGAGATGGGGGGTTACCAGCTGGGGAGAGAAACCCAGAAACACCCCACCCACCCAGAGGGAGAGGCGCCTGCCCCCTGTAGGCTCTGGGTCCCAGGCAGGGAGGGGCAGGCCCTGAGTGCACGGTCCCGGGGGGCAGGGCTCAGGTACAGCACCCTTTTGGTTGGGGGGGGGCAGGGCCCTGTGGGCTGGGGAGCAGGGCTGGGGGGCAAGGAATGGGAGGCAGGGAGCAGGGCTCTGGAGGGCAGGGATGGGGATGGGGGGGCAGGGCTCTGGGGGGCAGGCCCCATGTGTCTGGGCAGCAGGGCTCTGGAGGGCAGAGCCCCTGGGGCAGGGTTGGGGGGCAGGGCTCTGGAGAGCAGGCTGTTGGGGGGCAGGGTTGGGGGCAGGGAGCAGGGCCCCTTGGGCAGGGTTGGGGGGCAGGACACAGAGCAGGGCTCTGGAGGGCAGGGCCCCGGGGGGCAGGGTTGGGGGGCAGGGCAGGGAGCAGGGCCCCTTGGGCAGGGCCCCGGGGAGCAGGACACGGAGCAGGGCCCCGGGGGCGGCAGGGTTGGGGGGCAGGGCCCCGGGGGGCGGGGTGGGGCTCACCATGCAGGCGGCCTGCAGGGCCTCGCTGAGCCCGGCGGCGTTGGGCCGGCACCAGAGCATGTGGCAGTGGAAGGCGCCCGGGGCGCTGGCCGTGATGAAGGCGAAGGAGCGAACGTCCCGGCCCACGCCCATGAAGGAGAGAAACCGCACCCCGGCACTCGCACAGCACCGCCTCCGTCTGGGGGGGAGAGCAGGGGTCAGGGGCCGGACCCCCACGGCACGGCTCCGGGGGGGGGGGGGGAGAGCAGGGGCCGGACCCCCACGGCACGGCTCCGGGGGAGGGGGGAGAGCAGGGGCCGGACCCCCACGGCACGGCTCCCGGGGGGGGGGGGGGGGAGAGCAGGGGCCGGACCCCCACGGCACGGCTCCGGGGGGGGGGGGGGGGGGGGAGAGCAGGGGCCGGACCCCCACGGCACGGCTCCTGGCGCCGGGGGGCGGGAGAGCAGGGGTCAGGGGCCGGACCCCCACGGCACGGCTCCTGGCGCCGGGGGGCGGGAGAGCAGGGGTCAGGGGCTGGACCCCCACGGCACGGCTCCGGGGGAGGGGGGGAGAGCAGGGGCCGGACCCCCACGGCACGGCTCCGGGGGGGGGGGAAGAGCAGGGGCCGGACCCCCCACGGCACGGCTCCCGGGAGGGGGAGAGCAGGGGTCCGAGGGTGCATGGGGCAGGCCTGGGCATGGGAGAAAGACCCTGCCCCACGCAGTGGGGGGGCGGAGCAGGGAGTGGGGCGCACTGACCTGGGGATGTTCCTGGGACTGGCTGCGTTGGAGCTGGATTGTGGGGGGGTAGCGGGGGTGACGTCACTGGCGGGACGATACCTGCGCAGGTGACCTGGGGCCCGGGGGGGGCTGGGTGAGACGGCTGTTGGGGGGGTTCAGTTTGGAGCTTGCTGGGGAAATGGAGGGAGGCCCAGATGGGGCTCTGGGCTCCCTGCCCCCCAAGATGGACCCAGCTGGGGGGTCCTGGTCTCTGCACCTACAAGCTCTGTGTTAGACCATGTTCCTGTCGCCTAATGAACCCTCTGTGTTCCCGGCTGGCGGAGCGACCTGGGGAATCGCAGGATGTGGGGGTGACAGGGGCCCCTGACCCCAGATTGGGGAGGGCAGGAGTGGCTGAGCCAGACCTCAGGCCTGAGGGAGCCAACGGGTCTGGCATTTGCAAGGGGTGCAGGTGCCATGGTGCCTACCCCCGCGGTGGGGGGGCAAGGGCAGATGGGCCCTGGTGGGAACACTGGGTGTGCCTCAGTTTCCCCATGTCTTACTCAAGTACCGAGGTGGTGGGACAGGGTGTGTTATCATTGCAGAGACCCCCAGAGGGCAGGTCTGGCTGCTGACGGGCTGCAGAGAACGGCCGACACTCGGCAGCCTGGCAACTGCTGGCCAGGCCCCCCTCCCTCCGCAAGGAGCAGCCGGGGGTGTTGGAGACCAAGCGAGAGGTGATGCCGAGCGCGGGGCAGGGGAGGGGGGGGTCTCACCTGCGCGTGGGTGATGCTGAGCGTGGCGGGGGCCACGTGGACGTGGCTGGGGGTCCAGGTGGTCCCGGCTGGGGGGCCGCCAGGGCCGAGTCCCAGGGGCCGCGTTGATCACGTCCATGCCTGGGAACGGGCCAATCACAGCGACCGTCAGGCCCTTGCCCCGAGGCCCCATGGAGCCGCTGGGGGAGCCCGCCCAGGGGGCCCTGCCATGGGGTGGCCCCCGGCCCCGCTCCCCCCAGCCCCCCAGGCCACCGACAGGCAGAGGCTGGAGCCCCAGCCATTAACCCCTTGTGGACAGGAGCCCGCTGGGCTCAGCCCAAGGGGGCAGCGTGCACCGTGGGCCCCCCAAGCCCCCCACGCAGGCCGTACCCACAGGCCTGGCGACGGGCGCGCTGCCCAGGTAGGAGACCTGGAACTTCTGCACCAGCTCAGTCTTGGGGGCCGGGAACTCCACTGCCAGAGAGAGACGGGGGTCAGACGGGGGCGCACGGAGTCTGGGCTGGCAAAGCCGCACAGTCCCCCCCAGGACCCTGCCCCCCAGCCCAGCCTGGCCCCACCCTGCCCCCCACTGCTAAGCCCCCCATACCCCCAGCCCAGCCTGGCCCCACCCTGCCCTCCCAGCCCAGCCCCCTCTGTACCCCCCAGCACAACCTGGCACCATGCTGCCCCCCTCTGCCCAGCCCAGCCTGGTCCCATCCTGCCCAGCCCCCCAGTACTCTGTCCCCCCAGCCAAGCCTGGCCCCACCCTACCCCCCACTGCCCAGCCCCCCTGTACCCCACCCCTCCAGCTCCCCTATGCCCCCACCCTCTCCCTTTAACCCCCCCATGACCCTGCCCCCACCCCCACTCTATGACCCCACCGTATGCCCCACGCCCAAACCCCGGCCCCAGGCCCCCACCCCGCCACTGATCCCGCCTGGCCCCAGCCATGCCACCCCCCAGCACTCGTGTCCCCACCCTGCCATGAGGCCCCCAGTCCCCCCCCCGCTACCTTGGAAGGGAATCTCCACCATCTTGGCGTGCTCCAGTGCGAGGCTGTTCACCAGAGCCCGGGTGCTCTGCCGCTGCGCCATCATCTAGGGGAGGGGGGTCACAGCGGGTCTGGCTGCAGGCGACCCCCCCCCTAGGCACCGCTACCCCTCCCCAGGCACCAGGCCCCCCGCCAGGCACTGCATCCAGCCCCCCCGGACACCGACACACACGCTGGGGTGAATCTCTGCCCCCCCACCCACCCAGCCCAGCCAGCCCCACACGTGTGGGGCGCCCCGGGGCCAGCTGGAGCTGGGAGCCATTCCCGCAAGCCTGGTGTGATGGGGCCCAGGGGCAACACACCCAGACACACCACATGCTGTCTGACCGGTGGGGACTGGCGCCGGGCGAGCCTCTGCCCCGGGTCCACAGCCCAGCCCAGGGGCTGGCAGAGACCCCAGGAAACCTCTGCCCAGGGCCCTCGGGGCTGACCCACCTGGCTGGCAGCAAGGGCCAAACCGGGGCCTGCATGAGAGAAGGGGTCTCATCTGGGAGCAGATGCCCTGCAGGCTGGTGGTGACGGGGGGAGGTTCGGGGGGAGGTTGGGAGCGATCAGGGGGGTTGGGGAGGTCGGGGGGGTCTCACCTGGGAGCAGACCCCCTGCAGACTGGTGGCCATGGGGGGCGGTTCAGGGGGGATCAGGGGGCCCGGAGAGTTCGGGTGTTCTCACCTGGGAGCAGACCCCATGCAGGCTGGTGGCATCAGGGGGGAGGTTTGGGGGGGCTCAGGGGGTCTGGGGAGGTCAAAGGTCTCACCTGGGAGCAGACCCCCTGCAGGCTGGTGGCCAGGGGGGGAGGTTCGGGGGTGCTAAGGGGGGACCGGGGGGTTGGGGGATCTCACCTGGGAGCAGAACCCATGCAGGCTGGTGGCCATGGGGGGAGGTTCGGGGGGGCTAAGGGGGGCCCGGGGAGGTCAGGGGGTCTCATCTGGGAGCAGACCCCCTGCAGGCTGGTGGCCATGGGGGGAGGTTTGGGGGGGCTAAGGGGGACCCGGGGGAGTTGGGGGATCTCACCTGGGAGCAGACCCCATGCAGGCTGGTGGCCATGGGGGGAGGTTCGGGGGGGCTAAGGGGGGCCTGGGGAGGTCGGGGGGATCTCACCTGGGAGCAGACCCCCTGCAGGCTGGTGGCCAGGGGGGGAGGTTCGGGGGTGCTAAGGGGGGACCGGGGGGTTGGGGGATCTCACCTGGGAGCAGACCCCATGCAGGCTGGGTGGCCATGGGGGGAGGTTCGGGGGGGCTAAGGGGGGCCCGGGGAGGTCGGGGGGTCTCACCTAGGAGCAGACCCCCTGCAGGCTGGTGGCCATGGGGGGAGGTTCGGGGGGGCTAAGGGGGGCCCGGGGAGGTCGGGGGATCTCACCTGGGAGCAGACCCCCTGCAGGCTGGTGGCCATGGGGGGAGGTTCGGGGGGGCTAAGGGGGGACCGGGGAGGTCGGGGGGGTCTCACCTGGGAGCAGACCCCCTGCAGGCTGGTGGCCATGGGGGGAGGTTCGGGGGGGCTAAGGGGGGACCGGGGGGGTTGGGGGATCTCACCTGGGAGCAGACCCCATGCAAGCTGGGTGGCCATGGGGGGAGGTTCGGGGGGGCTAAGGGGGGCCCGGGGAGGTCGGGGGGTCTCACCTAGGAGCAGACCCCCTGCAGGCTGGTGGCCATGGGGGGAGGTTCGGGGAGGCTAAGGGGGGCCCGGGGAGGTCGGGGGGTCTCACCTAGGAGCAGACCCCCTGCAGGCTGGTGGCCATGGGGGGAGGTTCGGGGAGGCTAAGGGGGGCCCGGGGAGGTCGGGGGGTCTCACCTAGGAGCAGACCCCCTGCAGGCTGGTGGCCATGGGGGGAGGTTCAGGGGGCTAAGGGGGGCCCGGGGAGGTCGGGGGGTCTCACCTGGGAGCAGACCCCCTGCAGGCTGGTGGCCATGGGGGGAGGTTCGGGGGGGCTAAGGGGGGCCCGGGGAGGTCGGGGGGTCTCACCTGGGAGCAGACCCCCTGCAGGCTGGTGGCAATGCGCTTGGCTGGCGTCTCGCACCGGAACACGTGGCATTTTAGCATCTGTGTCAGTGGGTCCCGGGCCACGTAGGCAAAGTCCCTGTGGGGGGAGACCCGGAGGGTCAGAGCCCCCTGCTGAGCCCTCACCCTGAGCACTGAGCAGAGGGGTCAAGGCTGAGTTCTGGAGGTCACCTCTGACCCTGCCTGCCAAACTGAGCCCTGCAGCATCTTCCCACCAACCCGGCCGGGCAGAAGGGATCCACGGCCCCCCCCAGCCCTGGGCTCCGCGCCGGCCTGGCGGGCCGGACTGGACCCAGATCGACCTGAGGCCAGATCCCGTCCATCCAGGGGCCAGACGAGACAGGTGTCAGCTGAGATGTGCAATGAGTCTGGAGCCAGTTTCCCCTCACCAAGGGGGGCCCCCATGGGGCTGGCAGCCGGGTGCAGAGCCCAGAGCCCCCCAGCAGTGGGTGCAGAGCCCAGAGACCCCCAGTAGCGGGGTGCAGAGCCCAGTGCCCCCCCGGCAGTGGGTGCAGAGCCCAGTGCCCCCCGGCAGTGGGTGCAGAGCCCAGTGCCCCCCAGCAGTGGGGTTGACATACTGGGGATTTTCCCTTGTTATGTTGTATGTGAGTGTGATGCTCTGTACCTCGGAGGAACACCCAGCACCCCCATGTTCGTCTTTATAAAATGATTGTGTGGTATCCAGTGCAAAGTTTGTCGTGCTCGGGGTCTTCGGAAGTCCCATGATGCCCTGAGCATTGTTGTTATCGTGATGCTATATGTGTAATTTCATGTCTATAGTTAAGAGGCTGGAAATGTGTCCTCCTGGCTTAAAGCAAGCCCAGGCAAAACTCTCCAAGAGCAGACAAGCCGTTCACACCTCATCAGGACAAACCCGGCCCAGCCTCACAGGAACAAAGGACACTGGCCTAGGCAGCAACACAGGATCTGTTGGTCTCTCAAGTGAGTCACCCCCCCTTCCCTTGGTCAGTTTGGGACTGCGATGAGGTAATGCTCACCTGACCCTGAAGGGGGGGGGCAAAGCCAAGAGGGAGGAAAGGACATGATAAAAGGAAGAGACGTTTGCCAGGCTCTTCCTCTCTCTTCCACCTCCATCTACAGACGCCACCACCCGCAAGCCACTGAAGCGCTGATGAAAGGGGAGAGCCTGGCTGAAGGGCAACCAGCCAGCCTGTGGTGAGAAGCATCTAAGCTTGCAAGGGCACTGAAAGTGTTAAGATCAGCTTAGGATGAGTTCTGCTTTTATTTCATTTGATCAAGTCTGACTTGTTTTGCTTTGACTTATAATCACTTAAAACCTATCTTTGTAGTTAATGTTTGTTTGTTCTACCTGAAGCAGTGCGTCTGGCCTGAGGCGTGTCAGAGCCTCCCCTTAGCATAACAAGCCTGGTGCATATCAATTAATTTGTTAAACTGACAAACTCATATAAGATTGCAGTGTCCAGTTGGCATAATGGGATGTTGCAAGACTGAGGATCCTAGGGTTGTGTCTGGGACCGGAGCTATTGGCTAGTGTCATTCGGTTGCATAATCCAAGGAGCAGCTTACATGCAAAGGCTGTGCGTGACCTGCCCAGGAGTGGGGGTTCTCACAGCAGAGCAGGGTCAGGCTGGCTCCCAGAGTCAAGGCTTGGAGTGACCGAGTGTGACAAATTGGGGATTTTCCCTTGCTATGGTGTATGTGAGTGTGACATTATGAAAGGTGACATAGGGCCAGAAAGAGTTAATTAACTCACAGACTGACCTGACCCAGGGCCGAACTGTAAAGACTGGTTGGGAAGAGATGTAAATGAACAGAGCAGCCAGCATTGTTATGCAGCCGGCATTGTTAGAGAAGGGCAGAGGTTTGCACAGGTCTTGTGATGTCAGCAAACAAGTGGGGGAGGTCGAGGCTTGACAAAGCCCTGGCTGGGATGATTTAGTTGGGGATTGGCCCTGCTTTGAGCAGGGGATTGGACTAGATGTCCTCCTGAGGTCCCTTCCAACCCTGATATTCTATGATTCTAAGCCTTGTCTATGGCTATAGCTTTGATTCAAAGATCAAAAAAGGAGTATTAATATTTCAGAAGATACTTGAGTGGAATAGTGTTATTGTCTACATGTCTCTTTGAAGGTCGTGGTAACGTGTATCTGAACTGTTCAATGGATAAATTACCCTGGGCTAATTGCCAGGATGTTTGGGAGAAGGAAAGTTAACCCTATTGTCTTCTCAAGCCAAAAGGCTGCAGGAAATGTATAAAAACCCTGGGACACGATCCTTCTTCATCCCAGATCTGCTTTGGGTTTCAAGAGGGGGAACCCTGAGCCATAAGGATGGAGATCCCCAGTCACTGACTGGAGTCACCCTGAACATGGACGTTGGACTATGA
Source organism: Lepidochelys kempii (assembly GCF_965140285.1). Classification (NCBI taxonomy): domain Eukaryota; kingdom Metazoa; phylum Chordata; order Testudines; family Cheloniidae; genus Lepidochelys; species Lepidochelys kempii. Next base: position 735,270 of record NC_136380.1, on the reverse strand, counting down.
CCTCTGGACTATTTCTAAAAGGGCTTTTGGCCATGACAAACTCATCTCCACTCTGTATCTGGACCTCAAGAATTGAATTCAAGTCTGTCTTTATATTGATCTTTTCTTTTTAAATAAATTTTCGTTTAGTTAACAAGAATTGGCTAGAAGCGTGTATTTTGGGTAAGATCTGAGTTCTAATTGGACCTGGGTCTGGGGCTTGATCCTTTGGGGTCAGGAGAATCTTTTCTTTTCTATGATGCGATCAGATTTTCAGTAATCATCATCATACCTGACAGGTGTGTCTGGATGGAGGCCGGGCACGTTGAGGGAACTGCGTTGTTTGGACGTCTGAGTAACCAGGGAGGTACTGCATGTAGATAAATCTCCGCATTAAGCATCTTCGCAGAACTTCCACACGACTTCGTGTCAGGCCTCTTCGTACAACCTTGTCTTGGGTCTGTCCATGCGCGTCCTCTGTTTTCATGCAACTTTGTGTCAAGTCCTTTGATATGGGAACTTTGTATCAAATCCTGATACAGAAACCTTGTATTGAGCTTGGTATAATGTCATAGCCCCTAAGGACAGTTAAGGTAGAAGAAAAATGTCTTTTCCCGAGGACCAGAACAAGCTCCCCAGCCCCCGTTTTAGTCCATTGCCCCGTTGGATGAACGAGGTGTGAACGGGGGTGGTGGAAGGCCGGCACCTCCAGACAGCCGCAACCCTCGGAGAGGGGATGGGAGCCAGGGCCAAGAACAGCAAAACCGGCCCAGTGGGCTCACGGCAGAAGAGCAGACGTGTTGACGGCCTTGGGGGTTAGACGCGGCACCTTCTTTTGAAAACACCCTCTCTGGACGTAAACGTGGGGCAGTGGGACAGCACCCAGAAGGAAGTGCCGCCGGGGACCCACAGACACAGATTTTGACGCTGGGCTCGATTTGCAGGAGAGGGAAGCGGCTATATGTGTGAGGTGTCGTGCAGACCCCGGGTCTCGTCTTGTCAACATGGGAGCATCGATCCGGATCGGCAGAGCCCGGCTCCACCCCTCCCCCGTCGAACTCACCTGGCCAGAGATGTTCAGGGGAGCAACGAGGTGGTAACGAGGAGACGGCGTGTGTGTGTGTGTGTGCGGGAGTGTAATATCCACCCTATGCCGATGACACAGTGCGGATTGATACATGGATTACCTTGTCCCCCCCCGAAAAGATCCTGTCCAGAACTCGAAGTACCACACACACACAGGCTGGTTTGGGCTGGCTGGGTAAATCTCAGCAGTGGAATATCCACCCGCGTGTGGGCTTTGTCTGCCCCGGTCTGTTTGCAGTTCACGCTGGTGGAGTGTCCTCAGCTGGCTCCATGGGCAGCACCATCACAGTGAGTCTGACTGTTTTGCATGAATGCTGGTTGTGCCTCAGTTTCCCTGTGTATTGCACCAGTGCCTGGGTGGGTGGGAATAAGCATGTGTGACTTTTGCCGGGGCTGCTCCAGCTGCCTGCAGGGGTGCTGTGGCCGCCCCTTCATAACCTGAGACACCGGAGTGGGATGCGACCAGATGACTCTGGCCCAAGAAGCGAGAGAAAGGCCAGAGGAGGAGCAACGGGCAGGTCAGGAGCCAGGCAGCTGGAAGCGAGTCGGTCTCCGCTGGCTTGGGGCGCAGTGGTGGTGGGGGAGGGAACCAGAGCCCCGGCTCTGGGCTCCATTTGCCCCAAGATGGACTTGGCTGAAAGTCACTGATTTCTGTGCTAACAAGTTCTGCCCTACGCTGTGGTTCCTGTCGCCTAATAAACCCTCTGTTTTTCCGGTTGGCTGAGAGTCACGTCTGACTGCAGAGTTGGGGGGCAGGACCCTCTGGCTTCCCCAGGACCCCGCCTGAGCGGACTCGCTGTGGGAAGCACACGGAGGGGCAGAGGAGGCTGAATGCTCCGAGGTCAGACCCAGGAAGGGGGAAGCTGTATGTCCTGCAGACAGTCTGCTCAGAGAGAGGAGACTTCCCCAGAGTCCTGCCTGGCTTCGTAGGGAGCAGTTCCAGAGCATCGCCTGGGGACTCCGAGACAGGGGTGCAGAGCCCAGCGCCCCCCCAAGCAGCGGCTGTTCCTCTGAAGGCCTTTTCAGATTCCAAGCAATTTCCCCCCCACATCCCAAACCCCAAGGGACAGTGCCTCCTCCCCAGACTGCTGGAGGCCCCTTGGAGAGCAGGGGGGCCCAGTGGCAGTGGGAAACGGGACTGAGGTACAGGGGGGCACAAGGGGGGCAGATGGCATGTGGTGGGGGGGTGACAAAGTGTGAATGTTCTTAATGTTTTGCCTGAACACTGTGTGTGCCTCAGTTTCCCCATGTGTTACTCAAGTACCGAGGTGGTGGGACAACGGTGTGTTATCATTGCAGAGACCCCCAGAGGGCAGGTCTCTGGTGGGCTGCAGAGAACGGCCGACAATTGGTAGCCTGGTGTCACGGAGTGTGGGAGAGTCAGGGCCCCGCACCCCCCACTTCCTGCGATTCACCAGGACTCTTAGCCAGCCAGTAACACAGAAGGTTTATTAGATGGCAGGAACATGGTCTAAAACAGAGCTTGTAGGTATAGGGAACAGGACCCCTCAGTCAGGTCCATCTCAGGGAACAGGTAGCCTAGACCCCGGCTCTGGGTCTCCCTCCGTTTCCCCAGCCACCTCCAAACTGAAACCCCTTCCAGCCGTCTCAAACAGCCTCCCCGCGGCTCCTCCTCCAGCCTTTGTCCAGTTTCCCCTGCCGAAGGTGTCACCTGGCCCCAGCCCCCTCCTGAGTTACAGGCTCAGGTATCGTCCCGCAAGTGACGTCACCCCCTGATACCCCTCTACCATCCAGCACCAATGCAGCCAGTCCCAGTAACATCCGCAGGTCAATGCTCCCCACTCCTTGCTCCATCACACCTGGCAGCTGCTGGCCAGGCCCCCTCCTCTGCAAGGAGCAGCCGGGGGTGTTGGTGCAGCTGGGGTGACCTGCTGGACCGGGGAAAGGGACAAAGGACGGAGGACGGCAATGGGCGTGATGGGGGCCGGGCAGCTGGAAGCGAGTCATTCTCCTGGTTGGGGACTCAGGGGCGAGGGCCCAGGGCTCTGCCCCCCACCAGATGGACTTTGCTGAGGGTCCCCGATCCCGGTGCTACCAAGCTCTGTTCTACGCTGGGTTCCCAACGATAATAACCCGTCTGTGCCACACGCGGGCTGGGAGTCACGGCTGGCTGCGGCGTGGGGGGCAGGGCCCTTTGGGGGTGAGGGTCCCCAGGGGTCCCGCCCAGGGGGACTCGCTGCGGGGAGCTCATGGGGTGACCAGGGGGCTGAACGCTCCGAGGCCAGACCCAGGAGGCCCCGAAGCGGAGCAGGGTCCTTGCCCTGGGACAGGTGCCCTGAGGGCAGACGCTGCCCATAGTCCTGCCTGGTGTCACTCGGATCGGGGCCAGCGCCCCCAGCCTGGGCGCTCTGGAAAGAGGGCTGACGGGAGTGTGACGTTGTTGACATAATCTGGGACCACGTAGATCATTGTTGCAACCAAGGTCCCGTAGTGGCACCAAATCTTGTATACAGGGAGTCAAAGAAGGCGTCTAAGACAAGGTGATGGTTTGCTGGTTAGGCTGATGCTGTCTATATGTGTGTATCATTTCTGTACTTAAAGATATAGGTATTGGCTCTGTACTGTCTGTATTTCAAACTTGTGCTGTGCTTCTGGGTGACACCCCAGACACGTTGGTGTCAGCTCTGCCCAGCCTGCTGGATGGGCCATTAAGGACCATCAGCGATACAATTGCAGGGACTTGCCCATGTGACTCCAAACTCCATTTTGCTGTAACTTCCCACAGTAAGAACAAAGAGGGGTTCGTACACCTGGAAGAGACTATAAAAGGGTGGACTTGTGGCACCTTAGAGACTAACCAATTTATTTGAGCATGAGCTTTCGTGAGCTACAGCTCACTTCATCAGATGTTTACCGTGGAAACTGCAGCAGACTTTATATACACACAGAAATCATGAAACAATACCTCCTCCCACCCCACTGTCCTGCTGGTAATAGCTTATCTAAAGTGATCAACAGGTGGGCCATTTCCAGCACAAATCCAGGTTTTCTCACCCTCCACCCCCCCCCCCCAGATGTTCTGGTTTAACTTGGATTTAAACCTGGAGAATGGTCAGTTTAGATGAGCTATTACCAGCAGGAGAGTGAGTTTGTGTGTGTATGGGGGTGGGGGGGATGTGAGAAAACCTTGATCTATGCAGGAAATAGCCCGACTTGATTATGTAAAGAGTTGTCACTTTGGATGGGCTAGCACCAGCAGGAGAGTGAATTTGTGTGGGGGGGTGGAGGGTGAGAAAACCTGGATTTGTGCTGGAAATGGCCCACCTGTTGATCACTTTAGATAAGCTATTACCAGCAGGACAGTGGGGTGGGAGGAGGTATTGTTTCATGATTTCTGTGTGTATATAAAGTCTGCTGCAGTTTCCACGGTAAACATCTGATGAAGTGAGCTGTAGCTCACGAAAGCTCATGCTCAAATAAATTGGTTAGTCTCTAAGGTGCCACAAGTACTCCTTTTCTTTTTGCGAATACAGACTAACACGGCTGTTCCTCTGAAACCTATAAAAGGGTGATGTCTCATCTCCATCTGGTCTTCAGTCCTGATTCTTGCCTCTGGAGGGACTTTGCTACAAACCGAAGCTTTGAACCAAGGTCTGATGACCCATCCCAGCTGGGGATGTTCTCCAGAGACTTGATTTGAACCTGCAGCTTATTCCATCATTGCTGCAAGCCTGAACCAAGAACTTGGCCGTTACTGTCTGTCATTGATTCCATTTCACCAGTTCTAGCTCTCATCTCTATCTTTTCCTTGTATGAATAAACCTTTAGATTTTAGATTTGAAAGGATTGGCAACAGCGTGATTTGTGGGTAAGATCTGATTTGTATATTGACCTGGGTCTGGGGCTTGGTCCTTTGGGATCGAGAGAACCTTTTTCCTTTTACTGGGGTATTGGTTTTCATAACCATCTGTCCCCATAATGAGTGACACTGGTGGGGATACTGGCAAACTGGGGTGTCTAAGGGAATGGCTTGTGTGACTTGTGGTTAGCCAGTGGGGTGAGACCAAAGTCTTCTCTGTCTGTCTGGTTGGGTTTGCCTTGGTGTGCACAGAAACCCCAGCTTGGGGCTGTAACTGCCCTGCTTTGAGCAATTTGTCCTGAATGGGCAACCTCAGCTGGGCCCCGCCAGAACCAGCCTCGTTACAGGAGGCCAGACGGGGAGAGCACACGGAGTCCACGGCACATGGTGGGCCGATGAGGGCAGACAGTGGCCATGGCACACTGGAGGCAGATGTGGTGCAGACGGAGGGGCACATGGGGGGCAGATGGCACACAGGGGGGCAAAGGGGGCAGTTGGGGGCCATGGCACATGGGGGCCAGACGGGGGGGCACACTGGGGCCATAGCACATCGGGGACAGATGGAGGTCATGGCACATGGGGGGCACATGGGGGCCAGATGGGGGGGACACGGGAGGACACACCAGGGTCAGACGGGGGCCATGGAACACGGGGGGACACACGGGGCCGGTCCGTGCCCCGGAGCGTTAGGGTGGCCGGGCGAGGGGGCCCCCAAGCTGCGCCCTGCAGGGGCACGGCCGGTTGCCCAGGGCCACCTACCTGCCATCGTCCCGGCCGACGCCCCACACGCGGATGGTGGCCACGGGCTGGGCGTGCAGCAGCGTCCGCGCCACCGGATCCACCAGCTGCAGCGTCTCGTGGTCCAGGAACATCAGCATGGCCCGGCCCTAGGGGGAGAGCGGGGTGAGCGGGGGCAGGGCGGGGGAGGGGCTCAGAGCGCGGGGTGAGCGGGGGCGGGGGCGGGGGAGGGGCTCAGAGCGCGGGGTGAGCGGGGGCGGGGCGGGGGAGGGGCTCAGAGCGCGGGGTGAGCGGGGGCGGGGCGGGGGAGGGGCTCAGAGCGCGGGGTGAGCGGGGGCGGGGCGGGGGAGGGGCTCAGAGCGCGGGGTGAGCGGGGGCAGGGCGGGGGAGGGGCTCAGAGCGCGGGGTGAGCGGGGGCAGGGCGGGGGAGGGGCTCAGAGCGGGGGCAGGGCGGGGGGAGGGGCTCAGAGCGCGGGGGTGAGCGGGGGGCAGGGCGGGGGAGGGGCTCAGAGCGCGGGGTGAGCGGGGGCAGGGCGGGGGAGGGGCTCAGAGCGCGGGGTGAGCGGGGGCAGGGCGGGGGAGGGGCTCAGAGCGCGGGGTGAGCGGGGGCAGGGCGGGGGAGGGGCTCAGAGCGCGGGATCAGCATAGGGTCAGAGGTCAGACCTGGGGCAGGGCAGCAGTGGGGGGGATGCCTGGCTGGGGATTAGCCCTATGGGGACCCCATTCCCTGCAGCTCACTGCCCAGCCCAGCCCGCGCCCCCAGGGACTGGCCCCGCCCCCCTCCTCCCCCGCTCACCTGGTCCCAGCCCCCCAGCGGGGGGGGCCCGCGGGGGGCCAGCTGGCGGATGCAGGAGTTCACAGCCGCGCTGCTCTTGCCTGGCGCCATCTCCTCCTCGCTCATCTCCACCCAGCCCAGCGACCGCACCGGGAAGCTCTGGGGAAGGGGGCACACCATGGGGCCGCTGCCAGCCCCCCAAACAGCCCCCTCAAGGCACAGCCTCCCCAGCCAGTCCCCCCCGAATAGCCACCCCGCCAGCCTCACCTCCTGGCAGAGTCACCACCGCCAGCCCCCCCTGTCCCCGGCACAGCCCCCCGGCCACCCCCCCACCGACTCTCCCCCTCCTGGCAGAGCCACCACCGCCAGCCCCCCCTGTCCCCGGCACAGCCCCCCGGCCACCCCCCCCACCGACTCTCCCCCTCCTGGCAGAGCCACCGCCGCCAGCCACTGGAGGGCCCAGGGTCTGACTGAGGGGGGCAGACGGGAGACATGGGCTGGCTGGGCCCAGGGTCTGACCCAGGGGTGAATCATACCAGGCTAAATGGATTCACTTGCTGTACTTAGCCGGCAGCTCCTCCCAGCGCCATGACAACCGTAACCCGGCAGCCCCTGCTGCCCCGGCGCCACGACGACCGTAACCCGGCAGCCCCTGCTGCCCCAGCGCCATGATGACCGTAACCCAGCAGCCCCTGCTGCCCCGGCGCCACGACGACCGTAACCCGGCAGCCCCTGCTGCCCCGGCGCCGTGACGACCGTAACCCGGCAGCCCCTGCTGCCCCGGCGCCATGACGACCGTAACCCGGCAGCCCCTGCTGCCCCGGCGCCATGACGACCGTAACCCGGCAGCCGTACCTTGGAGCCCAGGGGCGAGCCCAGATGCAGCGTCTGTTCCTCGGCTTTCGGTGCACTGAGGAAGAGCAAGAGAGGCTGGTGAAGCCCTGGGCACTGCCTGGCGCCTGGCCCCCCGCACCCCACGGGACGGGCCCCTGGGCTGATCTCCATCACCCCCAGCCCGTGGATCCTGCAGCCCTGCCCTACTCACGTGAGGCTCAGCAGTGCCAGGTGCAGGGTGGGCTGCTCCAAGCCCTGCTGCCCGGGCTCCGGGGTCCCCTCCTCCGACGGGACGTCCTGGGCAAGGAACAGAGCGTCACAGCGTGTCAGGATGGACAGAACCTGCCCTGGGACCCCTCGCGGCCCTGCCCTGCCCAGGGACCCCTGGCGACCCTGCCCTGGGACCCCTCGCGGCCCTGCCCTGCCCAGGGACCCCTGGCGACCCTGCCCTGGGACCCCTCGCGGCCCTGCCCTGCCCAGGGACCCCTGGCGACCCTGCCCTGGGACCCCTCACAGCCCTGCCCTGCCCTGGGACCCCTCGCAGCCCTGCCCTGGGACCCCTCGCGGCCCTGCCCTGCCCTGCCCTGGGACCCCTGGCGACCCTGCCCTGGGACCCCTCGCAGCCCTGCCCTGGGACCCCTCGCGGCCCTGCCCTGCCCTGGGACCCCTCGCAGCCCTGCCCTGCCCTGCCCTGCCCTGGGACCCCTGGCGACCCTGCCCTGGGACCCCTGGCGACCCTGCCCTGCCCTGCCCTGGGACCCCTGGCGACCCTGCTCAGGGACCCCTTGCAGCTCTGCCCTGCCCAGGGACCCCTGGCGGCCCTGCCCTGCCCTGGGACCCCTGGCGGCCCTGCCCTGCCCTGGGACCCCTGGCGACCCTGCCGTGGGACCCCTGGCGGCCCTGCCCTGCCCAGGGACCCCTGGCGGCCCTGCCCTGGGACCCCTCATGGCCCCGCCCTGCCCCTGGGACCCCTCGCAGCCCTGCCCTGGGACCCCTGGCGACCCTGCCGTGGGACCCCTCACGGCCCTGCCCTGCCCTGGGACCCCTGGCGACCCTGCCCTGGGACCCCTCGCAGCCCTGCCCTGGGACCCCTGGCGACCCTGCCCTGGGACCCCTCGCAGCCCTGCCCTGCCCAGGGACCCCTCGCAGCCCCGCCTATCCCTGGGACCCCTGGCAGCCCTGCCCTGGGACCCCTGGCAACCCACTCTGGGACCCCTCATGGCCCTGCCCTGCCCAGGGATTTTCCCTTGTTATGTTGTATGTGAGCCTATGTGAGTCTTACTGTTTTGCATGAATGCTGTGTGCCTCAGTTTCCCTTTGTATTGCACCAGTGTCTATGTGGTGGAGTGGGGCGCATTGACCTGGGGATGTTGGGGGGAGTTAGACTGGGACTGGCTGCGCTGGTGCTGGATGGTGGGGGGTATCAGGGGGTGATGTCAAGGGACGATACCTGAGCAGGGGCCCTGAGCCCAGGAAGGGGTTGGGGCCAGGTGACACCTGCCCAGGCACCTGGACAAAGGCTGGAGGAGGAGCCGGGGGGTGGGAGGGGGCTGGGTGCGAAGGCTGGAGGAGGTTTCAGATTGGAGCTGGCTGGGAAAACGGAGGGAGACCCGAGGTCGGGGTCTAGGCTCCCCACCCCCAAGACGGACCTGACTGAGGGGTCCTGGTCTCTGCACCTACAAGCTCTGGTTTGGACCAGGTTCCTGTCGCCTAATAAACCTTCTGTGTTACTGGCTGGCTGAGAGTCCCGGTGAATCGCAGGGAGTGGGGGGTGCGGGGCCCAACTCCCCCACACTCTGTGACACTAGTCCCCTCCCATCGCCCCACTGCCCGGTCCCCTCGCCCCCACTGTCTGCCACCCTCAGGCTCACAGCTCAGGCCTCCCTGCCCCTCAGAATCCAGGTCTGCTCTGTGCCTGGCCTGTCCCAGGCCTTGGGGGTGACCCCTGTACTGGGCCGGGCCCCAGGCCCCCGCAGCTCATAGGGGAGGCCCGTGGCCTCCGAGGCTGGTGTGAAGTGGGACTGTTCTTAATGTCTCCTCTGAATACTGTGGGGATGCCTCAGTTTCCCCTCAGCATTTCTTAAGTCTCTAGGGGGTGGAATAAGGGGGTGTGATTGTTGCAGAGCAAAGGGCCAGGGTACATAAATGGCTGACACTCTGCCTCCTGGCAACTGATGGCCTGGGCCCTTCCCCCCTGCAAGGTGAGAGCTAAAGGGTTGGAGAACAAAGGAATCGGTGCCCTCCTGGCCCAGGAAAGGGACAAAGCCCAGAGGAGGAGGGGCTGGAGGGGGTTTTCAGTTTGGGGCTGGCTGGGGACATGGAGTGAAGGGCAGACGGGGTTGTCTGGCTCACTGCCCCCCAAGATGGACTCAGCTGAGGGGTCCTGTTCTCTGCACCTACAAGCTCTGTGTTAGACCGTGTTCCTGTTGTCTAATAAACCCTCTGTTTTCCTGGCTGGCTGAGAGTCACGTCTGACTGCAGAGTTGGGGGGCAGGACCCTCTGGCTTCCCCAGGACCCCGCCTGGGGGGACTCGCTGTGGGAAGCGCACGGAGGGGCAAAGGAGGCTGAATACTCCAAGGTCAGACCCAGGAAGGGGGAAGCCATGTGAGCTGTTTGTCCTGCAGACAGGCTGCTCCCCGAGAGGAGACCCCGTGACAGCTGGGCTGTTGGCACCAGCGACCCGTCTCTGTCCGGGCTCCCTGCCGCAAATCCGGCCCGGTCAGGCCCTGGCAAGGGGCTGGTGCGTCCCCGTCAGGGCGCGATGCTCCCTGGGACCCCGGCAGGTCCCCTTGACCAGTCACCTGGCTACTGGCTTCCAGGCCGTGGCTGGCTGGGGGTGGGGCTAAGCCACGGGCCAGAGGCAGGGGAGGGGGCTAATCCATGAGACATCAGAGGAAGCCAGTGAGAGGAGCCAGCCCAGCTGTGGGACGCCAGCCCAAGCTCTGTTCCCCTGTCCCCTCGCTCCCTGGCCCCACGTCCCACCCTCTTAGAGGGGATTGTTCAGGGCTTCGTCTTTCTGATCCTCTGCTGATCTGAGTTCGTTTCCCCCCCGTCCTTTTGCCCAGACAGGGGGCGACCCCCCCACACCGCTCACTGGGTGGCCATGCAAAGAACAGAGGGAAACTGAGGCACACACGGGATTAATACAAATATTACAGAACGCCCCTGCCCCCAGGACACAGGCCTGGTCCCTGCCCCCACAACGGGACGTGGTGCACACAGCGACCTGGCCCGTGCTTTGCTGCCATTCTCCAGCCACTGGCTGGATGGTGAGCACCCCGATTGCTGCCCAGCCTGCCCTGCCCAGCCTGGGCGCCCCCAACACTGGCCCCACCCCGCAGTGCCGCACTCACCTTCCAGCCCTCGGCATCCGCCAAGCGCTCGGCCTCCACAAAGCCCGTCCAGGTGAGCTGAACAGCGGGACAGAAACCAGCCAGTGTGGGTCAGTGGCCTGCCCCGGGGTTAGGGGGTGTCTGTCTGCCCCCGATGGGTACCACCCTCTGCCTCGTGGGGCGAATTCCCAGGGCTGCCCAGAGATAGGGGGACACCAGAGCAGCATCTCTTTGTCCCCTGATGAAGTGAGCTGTAGCTCACGAAAGCTTATGCTCAAATAAATTGGTTAGTCTCCAAGATGCCACAAGTCCTCCTCTTCTTTTTACGGATACAGACTAACACGGCTGCTACTCTGAAATGTGTCCCCTGAGGGGTCGAGGATCCCCAGGGAATCTGAGGCATCGCCCTCTGCACCCCAGGGTGGGGGGTCCCCGGGGCACTGGCAGTGTCTCCCCAGGGTGGGGGGTCCTTGGGGCACCAGCAGCATCTCCCCAGGGTGGGGGGTCCCTGGGGCGCCGGCAGTGTCTCCCCTGAAGGAGGGGTGGCCCCTGGGATACTGGCAGCACCTCCCCAGGGTGGGGGGCAGCCACGGGGCTCTCACCTGCTGCTCTTCAGTGGGCGTGTTCCCCTGGGAGTCACGGTCGGGGCCGCGGCCCCCCTCGCCCTGCCCCAGGTGTGTGGGCGGCTCCCACTGCGTGGTGCCCGTGGGGATGTGCCAGTAGTAGGTGCCTGAGGCGTCCTGCACCCTCACCCATCCGGCCGGCAGGTCTGAGTCCGTCTCGAAGGCGTTGCGGGCCCAGGAGGCGTCTGTGGAGGGTGGGGGGTAAGTGGGGCCAGGCGTCCCGGGGAGTTGGCATGGGCCAGAGCTGGGGCAGGACGAGGCCCCAACATCGGCCCAGGCCCCAGCCCAGCCGCCATCCCACCGCCCTGCCCCTCACTCTGCCCACTCGTCCCCCCAGGCCCAACCCTCACCTCAGCCCCCCCAGCCCTCCAGCCCTTTCCAGGGTGGCTGCTTCCCAGGGCCAGCCCCAGGGCTCCCCGGCGTGACCTGGGCTCGGCTGGATCGACTCGCACGGCCCCAGCGCCGGCTCGCTCGGGGCACAGCCAGCCCCCCGTTACCCCCCCATTTCCCAGCAGTGACGGAAGCGCGTGGCGAGCACCGGGCTGGGAACAGCCCCTGCGGGACCCCAGGAACAGCCCTGGAACCCGGGGCCCCCATTGCAACGATGGGCGGTGCCCGGCAGAGCCTCGTCCGGACGGCACCAAGTCAGACGTCTCCGAGCCTCTGCCTACGACACAGTCCCCTTGTCGTCCCCCCCAGCCACACCCAGCCGAGCCGGGCACCAGCCAGACCCAGCCAAGCACAGACCCAGCCAAGCCGGGCACCAGCCAGACCCAGCCAAGCCGGGCACCAGACCCAGCCGAGCCCAGACCCAGCCGAGCCGGGCACCAGACCCAGCCAAGCCGGGCACCAGCCAGACCCAGCCAAGCACAGACCCAGCCAAGCCGGGCACCAGCCAGACCCAGCCAAGCCGGGCACCAGACCCAGCCGAGCCCAGACCCAGCCGAGCCGGGCACCAGACCCAGCCAAGCCGGGCACCAGCCAGACCCAGCCAAGCACAGACCCAGCCAAGCCGGGCACCGGCCAGACCCAGCCAAGCCAGGCACCAGACCCAGACGAGCCCAGACCCAGACGAGCCGGGCACCATACCCAGACGAGCCGGGCACCAGCCAGACCCAGGCGAGCCCAGACGCAGCCGAGCCAGGCACCAGACCCAGCCGAGCCAGGCACCAGACCCAGACTAGCCCAGACCCAGCCGAGCCAGGCACCAGACCCAGACAAGCCCAGACCCAGCCGAGCCGGGCACCGGCCAGACCCAGCCGAGCCCACAGTGATAGTGATCACTGGGCCGAATGCGTCCCAGCTCAGCCTCCCCATGAGCAAGGGGGACGCAGCCGCCTGCCCCTCCCCCCGCACGGCCCAGCACTGATGAGCAGCTCCTGCCATGGGCTGCCCCACCCACAGGGACAGACCGACAAACCCAGCCGGGGCTGCAGCCCCCCCACCCCGCCAGCAGCTGCAGGGCCCCCTCCCCCAAACCCAGCCGGGGCTGCAGGGCCCCCTCCCCCACCCAGAGCTGCAGCCCCTCCACCAGCCTTTGTCCTCTGCATCCCCCCATGGGATGGGCACTTGTCAATTTGGGTGAGTTTCAAGCACTTTAATGACTCCTCAGTCCCCCCAGACAAGCAGGTGACCCGCACCTGCGTTCCTTCGCCTCCCCAAGAGCAAACTCAGTCCCTTCCCTCCCGCCCGGGAAACGACGCACGCCAGGGAAACTGAGGCACACCAAGGCTTCATACAAATATTGCCAACAAACGCCCGCGTTGTCCCCCTGCACTGAGCCCAGAGACCCGGGTTGGGCTGAATCCTCTTCCCGGAAGGCCTCCAGCCCGGCTTGAGGGGCACCAGGGCCAGCGACACAGGGGGACTTTCCATAACATCCTCACTAGGTGGGGAAACGTGGTTGGCAGAGACCCAGAGATCGGCTGTGACAATGCCTGGCTGCCTGGGGCCCACGGCCATGGGGAGCCCCACAAGACAACGGCCCCTCCAACTGCCCAGACATTTGGCACCTAGCGACTAACGCCCAGGGATGGGCCCCACTCGGCAGGGAGCCAGCCCCTGTGACCAGCCGGAGAGCAAAGGGCGGAGGAGGGGCCGGGGAGAGGGGTTGGGAAGTGGGGGGCTGCCAGAAGGAGGAGAAGCTCCTGGATGGGGATTACAGAGAGGCCAGGGGGCTCTGATCCGACCCGGCTGGCCCAGGCTCTAACTCTCTGCGCTGGGTCCAGACCCCCAGGCACCCCCCTGCTGTTACCCGCTGGCTGAGTCACTGCAGAGTCAGGCAGGGGGGTGCCTGGCTCCCTTGGGGTACAAGTCTCCCACGGGGGTCCCACCCAGGGGGACTCACCGAGGGAGCTCCCGGCGTGAGGTGGGGGCTGGGGGCTCCGAGGGTTGGTCCCGGGAAGGGGGGAGCCGAGGGGCTGACCCCAGCGAGTGTGACCCGGAGGGGGCTGACGCCTGCAGGGGGCCTGCCAGGGCCTGTCCTGGAGCCGGGCAAGGGCACTGGACCGGTGGAGCTGGGCAAGGGCTGGTGGAGCTGTGACGGACAGTTCCACTGACCAGGCACGTCCCTGGATTCAGCTTCCAGACCTTTCTTGGCCGGCCTGTCCCCCCAGAGCACAGAGCCCCCGAGCCAGCCGGTCCCCCCTGTGACGAAGTGGGAATGTTCTCAATGTTTTCTCTGAATACTGTGTGGGTGTCTCGGTTTCCCCTCGGCATTTCTTAAGTCTCTAGCTGGTGCGATAAGGGGGTGTGATTGTTGCAGAGCCCTAGAGGGCCAGTGGGATGGTGTCTGCACAGAGAATGGCCGACACCCTGTCTCCTGGCCAGGCCACCGATGGCCTGGTGCTGACTGAAGGGGCTGGAGAACAAAGGGATCAGGTGGCCTCTTGGCCAGGGAGAGAGAGAAAGGCCAGAGGAGGGGCTGGAGAGTTTCAGTTTGGAGCTGGCTGGGGAAACGGAGGGAGACTCAGTTGGGGCTCTGGGCTCCCCGCCCCCCAAGACGGACCCGGCTGAGGGGTCCTGTTCTCTGTACCTACAAGCTCTGGTTTGGACCATGTTCCTGTCGTCTCATAAACCTTCTGTGTTAGTGGCTGGCTGAGAGTCCCGGGGAATCGCAGGAAGTGGGGGGTGCAGCGCCCAACTCCCCCACGCTCCATGACACCCCCAGAGCACGGAGCCCCCAGCGCAAACCAGCCGACGCTCCTTTGTCCTTAAGGCGCCATAGACACAGACCCTCCCCCCAGACACAGACCCCCCCACACACTGAGCTCAGGGCCAGGACATGCCAGGCACCCCACAGAGCCCCCCAGCCGACGCCCCGGGCACTGTACAGTCTCTGTGGACAGTCCCTGCACACCCAGACAGATGTGGGGGGCAGAGGGCCTGAGGATCACACCGGACGCCCCGGCAGAGCCCGGCCCTGCACCCAGCCCATGGCCCGGGTCTGAGCCCTGGGCCTTGGCCCCAAAGCAGCCTGCAAACAAGCCCAGGCCCCGAGACGCAGCCCCTGAGAGCTCACCCTGCCCGGGGCTCCTCTGGTGCTGGGGGCAGGCGGGCAGCGTCCGTGGTCGCTCCCAGAGCCTGGCTGTGCCCCGCTCCCGGCTCCCTTCCTGGGCGAGCAGCCAGCGAGCGACGGCCTGGCAGGGATCCGAGCTGTACGTGGTGCTGACAGCCGGTGCCACCCGCCCCCGTGGGCACAGCTGGCCGGGAGCAGCGTAAACAGCCTCCTGCCTGGCTCTGCGCAGCACCGTGCCCTCCCCGGTGCCTCCGGCTGCCTCCCCCGGGGCGGGGGCCCTGCGAGCTGCATGGAGCTCGCTGCAGCTGGCATCCACACACCGCCCTCGCCCCCCTCGAACGGAGCTCAGTGTGGGGGTCTGGGTCGCCTTCGGGGCAAAGGAGCATCGGCTGGTTTGCACTGGGGGCTCCCTGCTCTGGGGGGGACAGGCCGGCCCGGGGACTCTGTGCTGTGGTGGGACAGGCCAGTCCAGGGGGGCTCCGTGCTCTGGGGGGGACAGGCCAGCCTGGGGGCTCCGTGCTCTGGGGGGGACAGGCCGGCCTGGGGGCTCCGTGCTCTGGGGGGGACAGGCCGACCGGGGGGGCTCCGTGCTCTGGGGGGACAGGCCAGCCCAGGGGGCCTCCGTGCTCTGGTGGGGACAGGCCGGCCCGGGGGCTCCGTGCTCTGGGGGGGACAGGCCAGCCTGGGGGCTCCGTGCTCTGGGGGGACAGGCCGGCCGGGGGGGCTCCATGCTCTGGGGGGGACAGGCCAGCCTGGGGGCTCCGTGCTCTGGGGGGGGACAGGCCAGCCTGGGGGCTCCGTGCTCTGGGGTGACAGGCCGGCCGGGGGGCCTCCGTGCTCTGGGGGGGACAGGCCGGCCTGGGGGCTCCGTGCTCTGGGGGGGACAGGCCGGCCTGGGGGCTCCGTGCTCTGGGGGGACAGGCCAGCCCAGGGGGCCTCCGTGCTCTGGGGGGGACAGGCCAGCCTGGGGGCTCCGTGCTCTGGGGGGACAGGCCGGCCGGGGGGGGCTCCGTGCTCTGGGGGGGACAGGCCAGCCCAGGGGGCCTCCGTGCTCTCGGGGGGACAGGCCAGCCTGGGGCAGCTCCATGCTCTGGGGGGACAGGCCGGCCCGGGGCGGCTCCATGCTCTGGGGGGGACAGGCCAGCCTGGGGGCTCCGTGCTCTGGGGGGGACAGGCCAGCCTGGGGGCTCCGTGCTCTGGGGGGACAGGCCGGCCGGGGGGGCTCCGTGCTCTGGGGGGGACAGGCCAGCCCAGGGGGCCTCCGTGCTCTCGGGGGGACAGGCCAGCCTGGGGCAGCTCCATGCTCTGGGGGGACAGGCCAGCCCGGGGCGGCTCCATGCTCTGGGGGGGACAGGCCGGCCCAGGGACTCTGTGCTGTGGTGGGACAGGCCAGTCCGGGGGGGCTCCGTGCTCTGGGGGGGACAGGCCAGCCCAGGGGGCCTCCGTGCTCTCGGGGGGACAGGCCGGCCCGGGGGGGCTCCGTGCTCTGGGGGGGGACAGGCCGGCCCAGGGGTGTCCCTAGCCTCTGTTTGCCAGAAGCTGGGAACTGGGGTGTCACAGAGTGAGGGGGAGTCACGACCCTGCACCCCCCTCCCGGCTCAGGTGACAGGCTCAGGTATCGTCCCTCCAGTGACGCCCCCCCCCCCGCTATCCCATCCCCAGTGGAGACAGTCCCAGCAAAACTCCCCTGTGACACCCCCAAGTCAATCCGCCCCCCTCAGTCCCTGCTGCAGCACAGGGGGACGGGGACGGGACCAGGGCTGGACGGACCGTCAGGCTGACCCAATCCGGCCGTTCTCATGTAACTACTCCTGTGCCCCACATAGCATCTGCCCCCCCCCGCCCCCCGCCCTGCCGCTGCCCCTCACTCCCAACCCACAGCCCTGGGCTCCCCCAGCTCTGCCAGTGTCCCTCTAGGGGCCCCCATCCCTCATCCAGGCCCAGGGTGGGGACTGGCTGGCTGTGGGGCAAGGAATGGGACATGAGGCCTGTCCCCTCTGGGGGGCACCAGTCCTGTGGGGGAGTGCGGTAAGGTCCATGGCTCCTGTCTGATCTGGAAGGGACCCAGGAGTCCTGACACAGCTCCCCCTCCCACCTACTCAGCGAGGCAACTCCTCTGGTGAAGCTGGCCAGAGACTGCCGGGGCCCCAGCTCCTACGGTGGGTGCTGCGGCCCTGTGCCCCCCGCTCCATGCGGCTGGCCAGGTCACAGCACCCCCCCGCCACTGACTGGGCAGTGGGAGGTGGTCCATATGGGGGGGCAGCAGGATGTGGGGGGAAGGGGTCGTTGCCCTGGGGCAGATGCCCTGAGGGGAGACGCTGCCCCAGAGTCCTGCCTGGCGTCACTCAGGGCAGGGCCGGCACCCCCAGCCTGGGGCTCCCTGTGGGGCCCCCGGCAGAGTCAGGCGTGCTGGAGGTTCCCAGGGGGCCGAACCCCAGAGAGAGCCCCCCTCGCTGTCACGGTGCCCTGGCAGCCAGTAGCCAGGTGACTGGTCAAGGGGGACCTGCCAGGGTCCCGGGGAGCATCGCGCCCTGACGGGGACGCACCAGCCCCTCGCCGGGGCCTGGCCAGGCTGGATTCGCAGCAGGGAGCCCCTGACAGAGACGGGTCGCAGGTGCCAACGGCCCAGCCTCGGAGGCCACGGGCCTCCCCTGTGAGTTATGGGCGCCCGGGGCCCAGCCCAGTACAGGGGTCCCCCCCATGGGCCTGGCAGGGACACCCCCATTGATCTGTCCATCCGCCCGCGCAGAGCTCCGCGCCCTCCATCCAGCCGCCCCTGCAGAGCTCCGCCCCCTCCATCCAGCCGCCCCTGCAGAGCTCCGCCCCTCCATCCAGCCGCCCGCGCAGAGCTCGGCCCCCTCCATCCATCCGCCCACGCAGAGCTCCGCCCCCTCCATCCAACCGCGCAGAGCTCCGCCCCCCATCCATCCGCCCGCGCAGAGCTCCGCCCCCCATCCATCTGCCCGCGCAGAGCTCGGCCCCCTCCATCCATCCGCCCACGCAGAGCTCCGCCCCCTCCATCCAACCGCACAGAGCTCCGCCCCCCATCCATCCGCCCGCGCAGAGCTCGGCCCCCTCCATCCATCCGCCCACGCAGAGCTCCGCCCCCTCCATCCAACCGCACAGAGCTCCGCCCCCCATCCATCCGCCCGCGCAGAGCTCGGCCCCCTCCATCCAGCCGCCCCTGCAGAGCTCCGCCCCTCCATCCAGCCGCCCGCGCAGAGCTCGGCCCCCTCCATCCATCCGCCCACGCAGAGCTCCGCCCCCTCCATCCAACCGCACAGAGCTCCGCCCCCCATCCATCCGCCCGCGCAGAGCTCGGCCCCCTCCATCCATCCGCCCACGCAGAGCTCCGCCCCCTCCATCCAACCGCGCAGAGCTCCGCCCCCCATCCATCCGCCCGCGCAGAGCTCCGCCCCCCATCCATCTGCCCGCGCAGAGCTCGGCCCCCTCCATCCATCCGCCCACGCAGAGCTCCGCCCCCTCCATCCAACCGCGCAGAGCTCCGCCCCCCATCCATCTGCCCGCGCAGAGCTCCGCCCCTCCATCCAACCGCCCGCGCAGAGCTCAGCCCCCTCCATCCATCCGCCCACGCAGAGCTCCGCCCCCTCCATCCAACCGCACAGAGCTCCGCCCCCCATCCATCCGCCCGCGCAGGGCTCCGCCCCTCCATCCAACCGCACAGAGCTCCGCCCCCCATCCAGCCGCCCCTGCAGAGCTCCGCCCCCTCCATCCAGCCGCCCCTGCAGAGCTCCGCCCCTCCATCCAGCCGCCCCTGCAGAGCTCCGCGCCCTCCATACAGCCGCCCGCGCAGAGCTCCGCGCCCTCCATACAGCCGCCCCTGCAGAGCTCCGCCCCCTCCATACAGCCGCCCACGCAGAGCTCCGCCCCCTCCATCCAACCGCGCAGAGCTCCACCCCCCATCCATCTGCCCACGCAGAGCTCGGCCCCCTCCATCCAGCCGCCCGCGCAGAGCTCCGCCCCCTCCATCCAGCCGCCCGCGCAGAGCTCCGCCCCCGCCATCCAGCCGCCCGCGCAGAGCTCCGCCCCCGCCATCCAGCCGCCCGCGCAGAGCTCCGCCCCCGCCATCCAGCCGCCCGCGCAGAGCTCCGCCCCCTCCATCCAACCGCCCGCGCAGAGCTCCGCCCCCTCCATCCAACCGCCCGCGCAGAGCTCCGCCCCCTCCATCCAACCGCCCGCGCAGAGCTCCGCCCCCTCCATCCAACCGCCCGCGCAGAGCTCCGCCCCCTCCATCCAACCGCCCGCGCAGAGCTCCGCCCCCTCCATCCAACCGCCCGCGCAGAGCTCCGCCCCCTCCATCCATCCGCCCGCGCAGAGCTCCGCCCCCTCCATCCATCCGCCCGCGCAGAGCTCCGCCCCCTCCATCCATCCGCCCGCGCAGAGCTCCTCCCCCTCCATCCATCCGCCCGCGCAGAGCTCCTCCCCCTCCATCCAACCGCCCGCGCAGAGCTCCGCCCCCTCCATCCAACCGCCCGCGCAGAGCTCCGCCCCCTCCATCCAACCGCCCGCGCAGAGCTCCGCCCCCTCCATCCAACCGCCCGCGCAGAGCTCCGCCCCCTCCATCCAACCGCCCGCGCAGAGCTCCGCCCCCTCCATCCAACCGCCCGCGCAGAGCTCCGCCCCATCCAACCGCCCGCGCAGAGCTCCGCCCCATCCAACCGCCCGCGCAGAGCTCCGCCCCTCCATCCATCCGCCTGAGCAGAGCTCCGCCCCCATCCATCCGCCCGCGCAGAGCTCCACCCCCTCCATCCATCCGCCCACGCAGAGCTCCGCCCCCTCCATCCAGCCGCCCGCGCAGAGCTCCGCCCCCGCCATCCAGCCGCCCACGCAGAGCTCCGCCCCATCCATCCAACCGCCCGCGCAGAGCTCCTCCCCCTCCATCCAACCGCCCGCGCAGAGCTCCGCCCCCTCCATCCAACCGCCCGCGCAGAGCTCCGCCCCCTCCATCCAACCGCCCGCGCAGAGCTCCGCCCCCTCCATCCAACCGCCCGCGCAGAGCTCCGCCCCCTCCATCCAACCGCCCGCGCAGAGCTCCGCCCCCTCCATCCAACCGCCCGTGCAGAGCTCCTCCCCCTCCATCCATCCGCCCGCGCAGAGCTCCGCCCCCTCCATCCAACCGCCCGCGCAGAGCTCCGCCCCCTCCATCCATCCGCCCGCGCAGAGCTCCGCCCCCTCCATCCAACCGCCCGCGCAGAGCTCCGCCCCCTCCATCCAACCGCCCGCGCAGAGCTCCGCCCCCTCCATCCAACCGCCCGCGCAGAGCTCCGCCCCCTCCATCCAACCGCCCGCGCAGAGCTCCGCCCCATCCAACCGCCCGCGCAGAGCTCCACCCCATCCAACCGCCCGCGCAGAGCTCCGCCCCTCCATCCATCCGCCCGAGCAGAGCTCCGCCCCCATCCATCCGCCCGCGCAGAGCTCCACCCCCTCCATCCATCCGCCCACGCAGAGCTCCGCCCCCTCCATCCATCCGCCCGCGCAGAGCTCCGCCCCCTCCATCCATCCGCCCCTGCAGAGCTCCGCCCCCTCCATCCATCCGCCCCTGCAGAGCTTCCCCCCGTCCCCGCAGCGTCTGGCGGTTCTGCCCCCCAGTGCCGGGCCGGCAGAGGAGGTGAGCGAGCCCGTGGGCCCCAGCCTGCCCCTACCTGTGTCGTCGGGGGAGCTGCAGGCCGGGCTGCCCTGGCTCAGCGTGGCCCAGCTGGAGTCCTCGTCGCTGGTGGCACTGGCCCGCGGGCCGAAGAGCAGGCTGGCGTTCTTGCCGGGCTCGCGGGGCACACGCTCCGAGCTCTGCTCCGACTCAGCCGTGATGGGGTCGCTCTGTACCGGGGTGGAGTCGGCGTCCTCCTCCTCCTCCTCCGGGCCCCCCAGGGGCAGGTCACTGAGCAGCTCCGTGGCCAGGGGGCCAAGCTCATTGCGGTTCTGGTCCTGCTCGGCCGCCTGGAGCAGCTGGTTCTGCCCATCCTTCACCCACTTGGCGTTGGCGGGCTCCTCCGCAGGCGTGGGGCCCGGACCCAGGGCGCTGTGGAGGGCGGGGCAGGCGCAGGGCCTGTGCCCCGGGGGCGAGGCCTGGCACGGCAGCATGCCATTCAGCAGCTCGCTGTGGGGCACCCGCAGCGCCAAGCTCAGCCCCGGGCAGCTGTTGTCATTGGCCAGGTCGCTCCTCTGGCTCAGCGGCCGCGACATGGCCCCAGGCACCCTGGGAAGGGAGAGATGCTGGCGTGAAGGCCGGCCCGGCACAGAGCACACGGCTGGGCCTGGCCCTGGGTGCAGCCAGCCAGGGGCACATCCATAACAACACAAGAATAGTCCTACTGGGTCAGAGCAAAGGTCCATCTAGCCAAGTGTCCTGTCTCCCGACAGTGGCCACTGCCAGGTGCCCCAGAGGGAGTGAACAGAACAGGGGATCATCAAGTGACCCATCCCCTGTCGCCCACTCCCAGCTCTGGCAAACAGAGGCTAGAGACACCATCCCTGCCAATCCTGGCTGATAGCCATTGATGGACCTATCCTCCATGAATGTATCTAATTCTTTTCTTGAACCCTGTTATGGTCACACGATCCTCTGGCAAGGAGTTCCACAGGTTGACTGTGTGTTACGTGAAGAAATACTTCCTTTTGTTTGTTTTAAACCTGCTGCCTGTTAATTTCATTTGGTGACCAATAGTGGTTTTTTACCTATGAAAGCTTATGCCCAAATAAATCTGTTAGTCTTTAATGTGTCACCAGACTCCTTGTTCTTTTTGTGGATACAGACAAACACGGCTACCCCCTGATACTTGACACCTAGTTCTTGTTGTATGAGGAGTAAACAACACTTCCTTATTCACTTTCTCTGCACCAGCCATGATTTCATAGACCTCAATCATATCTCCCCTTAGCTGTCTCTTTTCCAACCTGAAACCTGAAACGGGTAGTGATGGCTCCATGTCTAGTTGGCAGCCGGTATCAAGTGGAGTGCCCCAAGGGTCGGTCCTGGGGCCGGTTTTGTTCAATATCCTCATTAACGATCTGGAGGATGGTGTGGATTGCACCCTCAGCAAGTTTGCAGGTGACACTAAACTGGGAGGAGTGGTAGATACGCTGGAGGGGAGGGATAGGATACAGAAGGACCTAGACAAATTGGAGGACTGGGCCAAAAGAAATCTGATAAGGTTCAACAAGGACAAGTGCAGAGTCCTGCACTTAGGACGGAAGAACCCAATGCACAGCTACAGACTAGGGACCGAATGGCTAGGCAGCAGTTCTGCGGAAAAGGACCTAGGGGTGACAGTGGACGAGAAGCTGGATATGAGTCAGCAGTGTGCCCTTGTTGTCAAGAAGGCCAATGGCATTTTGGGATGTATAAGTAGGGGCATAGCGAGCAGATCGAGGGACGTGATCGTCCGCCTCTATTTGACATTGGTGAGGCCTCATCTGGAGTACTGTGTCCAGTTTTGGGCCCCACACTACAAGAAGGATGTGGAAAAATTGGAGAGTCTCCAGCGGAGGGCAACAAAAATGATTAGGGGACTGGAGCACATGACTTATGAGGAGAGGCTGAGGGAACTGGGATTGTTTAGTCTGCAGAAGAGAAGAATTGACGGGGGGGTTGATAGCTGCTTTCAACTACCTGAGAGGTGGTTCCAAAGAGGATGGCTCTAGACTGTTCTCGGTGGTAGCAGATGACAGAACAAGGAGTAATGGTCTCAAGTCGCAGTGGGGGAGGTTTAGGTTGGATATTAGGAAAAACTTTTTCACTAGTGGGACTATTCTTAATGTTTCCTCTAAATAGTGTGGGGGTGTCTCAGTTTCCCCTAGGCAGTTCTTAAGTATCTAGGGGGTGGGATAAGGGTGTATGATCATTGCAGAGCCATAGAGGGCAGGTGTGTGCAGGGGTCTGGACACAGAGAATGGCCAACACCCTGTTTCCTGGCCACTGATGGCCTGGGCCCTTCCCCCCTGCAAGGTGAGAGCTAAAGGGTTGGAGAACAAAGGAATCAGGTGCCCTCCTGGCCCAGAAAGGGACAAAGCCCAGAGGAGGTGGGGCTGGAGGGGAAGGCAGTTTGGGGCTGGCTGGGGACATGGAGTGAAGGGCAGACGGGGTTGTCTGGCTCACTGCCCCCCAGAATGGACCCAGCTGAGGGGTCCTGTTCTCTGCACCTGCAAGCTCTGTTTTAAACCATGTTCCTGTCATCTAATAAACCTGTATTTTACTGGCTGGCTGAGAGTCACGTCTGACTGCGGACTTGGGGGGCAGGACCCTCTGGCTTCCCCAGAACCCCGCCTGGGCGGACTCGCTGGGGGAAGCACACGGAGGGGCAGAGGATGCTGAATGCTCCGAGGTCAGGCCCAGGAAGGTGGAAGTTGTGTGAGCTGTTTGCCCTGGGGACAGGCTGCTCCCAGAGAGGAGATTTCCCCAGAGTCCTGCCTGGCTTCGTAGGGTCAAAGAATTCTAGGAGATTGGTGAGGCATGATTTCCCTTTACAAAAACCATATTGACTCTTTCCCAATAAATTGTGTTCATCTCTGTGTCTGACAATTTTGTTCTTTACGATAGTTTCAACCAGTTTGCCCAGTACTGAAGTGAGGCTTACCAGCCTGTAATTGCCGGGATCACCTCTGGAGCCCTTTTTAAAAATTGGCGTCACATTAGCTATCCTCCAGCCATCTGGGACAGAAGCTGATTTAAATGATAGGTTATAGTCTACAGTTAGTCGTCCTGCAATTTCACATTTGAGTCCCTTCAGAACTCTTGGGTGAATCCCATCGGGTCCTGATGATTTATTACTGTTTAGTTTATCAATTTGTTCCCAAACCTCCTCTAATGACACCTCAATCTGGGACAGTTCCTCAGATTTGTCACCTGAAAAGAATTTGGCTAGCTGTTCTTCAAAATTTTTTTTGGCCTTCCTAATTATGTTCTTCCACTTCACTAGCCAGTGTTTATGCTCTTTTCTATTTTCCTCACTAGGATTTAACTTCCACTTCTTCAAGGATGCCTTTTTGCCTCTCCCTGCTTCTTTTACTTTGTTGTTAGCCACGGGGACACTTTTTTGGTTCTCTTACTGTGTTTTCTAATTTGGGGTATACACTTAAGTTGAGCCTCTGTTATGGTGTCTTTAAAAAGTTTCCATGCAGCTTTCAGGGATTTTACTTTTGGCGCTGGACCTTTTAATTTCTGTTTAACTAACCTCCTCATTTTTGTGTAGTTCCCCTTTCTGAAATTAAATGCTACAGGGTTGGGCCACTGGGGTGTTTTCCCCACCCCGGGATGTTAAATTTAATTATATTGTGGTCACTATTACCAAGCGGTCCAGCCGTATTCACCTCTTGGACCAGATCCTGTGCTCCACTTAGGACTAAATCAAGAATTGCCCCTCCTCTGGTGGGTTACAGGACCAGCTGCTCCAAGAAGCCGTCATTTAAGGCGTCAAGAAACTTCCTCTCTGCATCCCGTCCCGAGGTGACATGGACCCAGTCAATATGGGGGTAGCTGAAATCCCCCATTGTTATTTATTATTATTATTATTATTGAGTTTTTTATTTTTTAGCCTCTCTAATCTCGCTGAGCATTTCACAGTCACTATCACCATCCTGGTTGGTAACAGATCCCTCCTGCTCTCGTCTTATTATTAGAGCCTGGAATTACGATCCATCGAGACTCTATGGCACAGTTGGGTTCATTTAAGATTTTTATTTCATTAGATTCTACGCTTTCTTTCACATACAGTGCCCCTCTCCCACCAGCACGACCTGCTCTGTCCTTCCGATATGTTTTGTACCTTGGTATTACTGTGTCCCATTGATTATCCTCATTCCACCAAGTTTCTGTGATGCCGATTATATCCATATCCTCATTTAATACAAGGCACTCTAGTTCACCCATCTTATTATTTAGACTTCTAGCATTGTATATAAGCACTTTAAAAACTTGTCACTTTTTAGCTGTCTGCCATTACACAATGTAATTGAAAGGGACTCTTTTTCATTTGACTGTTTCTCATCAGATCCTACACATATTTTATCATCTTCCATCCTCTCCTCCTTACTAGGACACAGAAAATCTCCATTAATAGAGCCTCCCCTAAGGGATGTCGCTGTTCAAACCACATGTTCCTCCACACCTGTCGGCTTTCCCCAGCCCTTAGTTTAAAAACTGCTCTACGACCTTTTTAATGTTAAGTGCCAGCAATCTGGTTCTGTTTTGGTTTAGGTGGAGCCCATCCTTCCTGTATAGGCTCCTCCTTTCCCCAAAGGTTCCCCAGTTCCTAATAAATCTAAACCCCTCCTCCCTACACCATGGTCTCACCCAGGCATTAAGACCCTGCAATTCTGCCTGTCTACCTGGTCCTGAATGCTACCATGGAGATCCTGGACTTCAATCTCTTACCTAGCAGCCTAAATCTGGCCTCCAGGACCTCTCTCCTACCCTTCCCTATGTCATTGGTACCTCCATGTACCATGACCACTGGCTTCTCCCCAGCTCTACTCATAAGTCTATCAAGATGTCTCGAGAGATCTGCAACCTTCGCACCAGGCAGGCAAGTCACCATGCGGCTCTCCCAGTCATCACAAACCCAGCTATTTATGTTTCTAATGATCGAATCCCCCAGTACAAGAAGGATACATAACATCATCTGGAAGGAAGGTCCCAACTATGGGATCATTTCCCTCTGCTCCAGTTGGATGTTCTCCTTCCCTGAGACTTTCATGCTCCTCAACAGCACAGAGGCTGTCAGACCGGGGGTGGGACCGTTCTACTGCATCCCAAAGAGTCTCATCTATGTATCTCTCTCTCTCTCCCAGCTCAGCCAGCCTGGTCTCCAAAGCCCGTACGCGGTCTCTGAGGGCCAGGAGCTCCTTTCACCGAATGCACACATACGCCTACAAGGCAGGTAATCAGACACGCTGCATTGGCTGCAATATACTGGGATATATACACGGTATATCCAGAACCACATGCCCTGACAGCCCAGCTCCTGGCCTCAGGCCCCGCCAGGCTCCCTCAGCCAGGGTAGGGGCACACGACCGAACTGCGAGAGCCCAGGGCCGGGTGACGCTCAGCCATGGGGGATGAGGGAAGCTGCTGAATGCAACCACACCCTGGCCAGGCACCCCAGTGCGGGCACCCCGGGCATCTCCAGGACGGGCACCCTCGGCCTCTGCTCACACCGGAGGCCCTGTGCACAATGGCACCTCTGCGATCCAAGCCTGCCAGAGGTGGCCAGGGACCCTGGAAGTGCTGTAGCAGCTTGGGCAACAGGCCCATCTACCCGGGCATCCTGTCCTAGAACCACCGCCCCACAGGGCTAGAAGGGACCGCAGGGGTCAGCTAGTCTGGCCCTGCTGAGATGATGCAGGATTGGTTGGTTCTGACCGATCCCAGACAGACCCAGCCTCTTCTGGAAAGCCTCCACTGAGGGAGCTTCCCTGACCTCCCGAGGCGTCTGGTCCATTGTCCTCCTGGTCTTACAGCAAGAAAGTTCTTCCTGAGACTTCATCTAAACCTGCTCTGCTGGAGTTTGATCCCATCGCCTCCTGTCCTGCCCTCTGTGGCCAGAGAGAACAATTTTTCTCCATGTTTCTATGGCGTCCTTTCAAGGATCTGAAGACCGTGGTCACGTCCCCCCTCAATCTCCTCTCTTCCAGACTAAACATACCCAGTTCCTTCAGCCTTTGCTCGTATGGCTTGTATTCCACCCCTTGGATCCTCTTTGAACTCGCCTCTGGATCCTTTCTGGTTTCTCTCCATCCTTCCTAGGCACTGGTGACCAAACTGGACACCGTGCTCCAGCCGAGGCCTGGCCAGCAGCAGAGTGGGTGCTCTGCCCTCCCGTGACTCGCACGCACTGCCTCTGTTACTGCAACCGGACAAGGCATTTGCTTTTAACAGCATCACATGGCTGACTCGTGCGGAGGCTGCGACCCACCCCTGCTCCCAGCTCCTCAGCCACGCTGCTGCCAGGCCAGCTCTCCCCCAGGCTGCATTGGTGCGTTCGGTTTCTCTTCCCTAGGCGGAGCACCATACATTTGTCTTTCTTGGCTTTCTATAAAATTTTAGTTTTATCCTCCAAAGTGTCGGTGCCCCCCCGCCCCCCCCCGGTTTGTGTCATCTGCATATTTGATCAGTACACTCTCTCATCCAGCTCATTAATACAGACCAGCCCCAGAACCGATCCCCGTGGAACCCCACTCAAGACCTCCCGCCAACCCGACCTCAGTCCATTCATAGTCCATCTTTCCTGGATCAGACTCACGGCCTGTCCAGCCCGGGATCCCATCCGCCCCCCTAGCTCACTGGGCACCATTCTACAGGCCCAACAGCGCCCCTGGATGGCGCCCTTACCCTCTAGCTGCAGGCCAAGGGTGCCCCTGAGGACCGGGACATCCGTGTCCATGCGGGGGTGCTGCGGGGGACCAACTCCCAGTACCTGGAGACAGAGGAACAGGAGAGGGGGTCACTCGGGAGGGCAGCGGGGTCAGACCAGATCCCAAGGGCAGGCGAGATGGACGGGATCAGCTGATCTGACGCCTGCCGAGCACAGGCCACAGGACGCCCCAAATTCCCCCCATCAGACTAGAGCCGTTCTAGGCAAACGTCCCAGTGGGACTCAAAGCCAGTTGGGGGGGACAATCCAGGCTGACCCTGGGAAATGCCCCAGCAGCTAATTCACCCCACTCCAGGGAAACTGGCTCGGGTCAGACCTTCGTGTGCCAGGCTCAGGAGCGCAGCCCAGACTGTGATCCCCCGAGGGCTCAGGATTCGGGGCTCCTGGGCCTGCCCCTGCTTTGGGGGGGTTTCTGGGCGCTCGGCAGCACATGGGCTGGGCTCAGGCGCCCTCCCAACCTCCCACGTTTGGATCACATCTGAATGTCAATGGCCAAGGAGTCCAGCCACCACGCAGCCCAGCCCCAACGGGGGGTGACTAGCCGCAGAGCTAAGCTGCACCCAGCGCTGCTCACCCGCACGTGTGCCCCACGCCTGGCAGGGCCTGACCCACAGCCCCACAGACACGTAACTCCACACCCTGGGCTCCCCTGGCCCCGCTGGTGCCCCTCACTCCCGACCCGCAGGCCCCTGCACCCCTCACTCCTGACCCACAGCCCCCCGGCCCCCCTCACTCCCGAACCAGAGCCCCCTGCTCCCCCCAGCGCCCCTCACTCCCGACCTGCAACCCCCTGCTCCCCCCAGTGCCCCCCACTCCCGACCCACAGCCCCCCGGCCCCCCTCACTCCCGAACCAGAGCCCCCTGCTCCCCCCAGCCCCCCCGGTGCCCCCCACTCCCGACCCACAGCCCCCCGCCCCCCCGAATCGCAGCCCCCCCGCACTCCCGATCCAGATCCCCCTGCTCCCCCCAGCCCCCCCGGTGCCCCCCACTCCCGACCCGCAGCCCCCCGCCCCCCCGAATCGCAGCCCCCCCGCACTCCCGAACCAGATCCCCCTGCTCCCCCCAGCCCCCCTGGTGCCCCTCACTCCCGACCTGCAACCCCCTGCTCCCCCCGGTGCCCTTCACTCCCGACCCACAGCCCCCCGGCCCCCCTCACTCCCGACCCACAGCCCCCCGCCCCCCCGAACCAGATCCCCCTGCTCCCCCCCTGCTCCCCCCGGTGCCCCCCACTCCCGACCCGCAGCCCCCCGCCCCCCCGAATCGCAGCCCCCCCGCCCCCCCGCACTCCCGAACCAGATCCCCCTGCTCCCCCCAGCCCCCCCGGTGGCCCCCACTCCCGACCCGCGCCCCCCCGGCCCCCCCGAACCAGAGCCCCCTGCTCCCCCCGGTGCCCCCCACTCCCGACCCACAGCCCCCCGGCCCCCCTCACTCCCGAACCAGAGCCCCCTGCTCCCCCCAGCCCCCCCGGTGCCCCTCACTCCCGACCTGCAACCCCCTGCTCCCCCCGGTGCCCCCCACTCCCGACCCACAGCCCCCCGGCCCCCCTCACTCCCGAACCAGAGCCCCCTGCTCCCCCCAGCCCCCCCGGTGCCCTTCACTCCCGACCCACAGCCCCCCGCCCCCCCGAACCAGATCCCCCTGCTCCCCCCAGCCCCCCCGGTGCCCCCCACTCCCGACCCGCAGCCCCCCGCCCCCCCGAATCGCAGCCCCCCCGCACTCCCGATCCAGATCCCCCTGCTCCCCCCAGCCCCCCCGGTGCCCCCCCCGAACCAGAGCCCCTTGCTCCCCCCGGCCCCCCCGAACCAGAGCCCCTTGCTCCCCCCGGTGCCCCCCCCTCCCGGCCCGCGCCCCCCCCGGCCCCCGGACCCGCAGCCCCCCGGCCCCCCCGAACCAGAGCCCCCTGCTCCCCCCGGTGCCCCCCCCTCCCGGCCCGCGCCCCCCCCGGCCCGGCCGGTACCTGCCGCGGCTCGGCTCGGCTCGGCTCGGCGCTGGGGGAGGAGCCGCCGCTTCCGCTTCCGAGAGACTTGCCCCGCCCGGGGGCAGCTGGGGGGCAGGTGGGCGCTGGGGGGCTGCCGGGGCCGGTGCAGGCAGGTCCGGGCCCCCCCGGCCCCAGCCCGGCCCCCCCGGCCCGGGCCCCCCGAGCCAGCAGCGGGGTGACCCCGCTGGGGGGGGCCGGGCGAGCTGGGGGGGGCCGGAGGGGCCGGGGGGGCGGCGCGGGCCCCCCACGCTCCCAACGCGCGTGTCTGGCTGGGGGTCATTCGCCAGGGGCAGGACGGGGGTCCCCCCGCGGGGGGGCGAAGTGGGGGGCGCTTGGTTGTCAGGGATTTGCAGGCCGAGGGGTGGGACTCAGTTTCCCTGGGTGTTGCTGGTTTAAGGAGGGGAGGGGAGGGGGGCTTGTGGGGACACAGGGCGGAGGAGGGGCCCAGCGACCGAGACAGAGGGCAGAGGCGGGGCTTGGGGGCGGTGATGGGGGGCTCGGCGGGGGGAGGGGGCGGGCAGAGCCCCCCTGGCTGGGCTGGGCTGGGGGAGGCCAGGCCTGAGGCCGGGCAGTTTCCTGTGCCGGGTTCAGACACTCACGGACCCTCCTGTGGTACGCTGGCGCTGGCCCGGAGTCGCTCAGGGCTAGAAAATGGGGGGGCATTATTCCCTCTGGGGTGGGGGCTCCGGGGGGCAGAGCGAGGGGGCTCCCTGAGGGGGCCCATGGCAGAGACAGGTGGGCTAAGGCTCAGAGAGGTGCAGTTCCAGGAGGTGGAGGGGCTGGACCCCTGAGAGAGTGGCCCCCCAAGAAGGGCTGTCGCACTGAAGGGGGCTCCCCCCAGGGACTGCACGGGGCCAAGAGTGGGCATGACCTGGGAGTCTGTGACAGGGGGTCAGTGGATCCCCAGTGAAGTGGGGGGTTCCCCTCACTGGGGGTTGGTGGATCCGAGGGGGAGTGGTGGGTTCCCCTCGCGGGGGGGTCAGTGGATCCGCAAAGGAGGGGGGGTTCCCCGCGTGGGGGGTCAGTGGATCCCCGGGGAGGTGGGGGGTTCCCCTCACTGGGAGTCGGTGGATCCCCGGGGAGGTGGGGGGTTCCCCTCACTGGGAGTCGGTGGATCCCCGGGGAGGTGGGGGGTTCCCCTCACTGGGAGTCGGTGGATCCCCGGGGAGGTGGGGGGGTTCCCCTCACTGGGAGTTGGTGGATCCCCGGGGAGGTGGGGGGGTTCCCCTCACTGGGAGTCGGTGGATCCCCGGGGAGGTGGGGGGTTCCCCTCACTGGGAGTCGGTGGATCCCCAGGGGTCTGCTCTGGCTCCCCCGAGGGGGCTGATGCTGGCGTCACTGGGGGTCAGTAAATCCCGGGGTAGATGGATGTGGAGCTCAGCGGGGATCACAATGGTTACAGAAGGGAGCGAACCCCTGAAGGAGCCAGGACTGGGGGGGCCGAGACGCTGGGCCAGGAGCCATGGCACCGAGCTCTGCCCTTGGCAGCCCGGCCCCCGCCCGCCACGTGTGCTCGGCGAGCAGATAAGGCCGGGATATCAGCGGGGAAGGTGCCCGCTGCTCAGTCCTCGAGCCCGAGCTGAAGGCAGCATCACCCCTGGGCCCCTGGATCAGGTAGGGGCCACGGACTCGCTGCCTGGGGACCCTGGCTCTGGCCAGCCCAGCCCCTTGCTCCCGGGGCTGCAGGGAGGTGGGACCAGGCTGCTCCAGCCTGAGGTCCCCCCATGCATCCCCAGAGGCAGAGACCCCTCCTGGCAGGGGGTGTTGGCTGGGGGTCCTGCGGGTGCAGGTCTCTCTGGTCCCGGCAGGGCCTGTTCTGCCCAGGGTGGGCCTGGGGACCTTGGCAGAACAGGGGAGAAGGGGAGCCCAGTGAGAGGCCCTCTGCAGCCCCTCCTGTCCCAGCTGGGCCACTCCCTGGGGCTGTTTGCACCCCGGTCCCAGCGCCCTGCCCTTGGAGCCGGCTGCGACCCACCTGGGCTGGGACGTGCGTCTGGTGGGGTCACCTTCAGCAGGTGGCTCCTGCCCGGCTTCCTGGGCCTGCCCCCCCGGAGCCAGCCCGGCTCCCTGCACCCCCCCCCCAGGGCCCCTGGCACCCACTTTTCTGACAAAAGGGAGTTTGTCCCGTTCGCTCTGGGTCGGCAGCAAGCAGGAGAGATACCCACTTCTGCCAGAGGCTGTCCCGGCCAAAGCGGGAGGTGCAGTCGCTCTGCCGCAGGGGGGCTCGCAGAGAGCAGGGCTCAGAGTCCTGGCTTGGGCTGGCACATCCCCAAGTGAGATAGGGGGCCAGGCACTGCACAGACACTGAATGAGACTCCCCCACACCCAGCCCCCCGGGCGCCCATCCCCACTGTGCTCACTCACAGCCCCGCACGCGTGCCCAGCTCCCACCGTGCACCCAGCCCCCCCAGCTTGCGCCCAGCCCCCCACCGTGCACCCAGCCCCCCCCAGCTTGCGCCCAGCCCCCCACCGTGCACCCAGCCCCCCCCAGCTTGCGCCCAGCCCCCCACCGTGCACACACCCAGCCCCCGCAGCCGGCAGAGGGACGCGCTGTCCCTGGTGGACGTGAACGGGGGTAGGCGCGAGGTCGTGGTGGTCACAAGTGGGGCAGCCTGGGCCCCCCCCGTTGCTCACACCCAGCCACAGGCCCCAGACTCTGCGAGATCCCATCCTGCCCCCTGACCCGTGGGGGCCCTGCTCCTCCCACCCCACTGCCGCAGCCCCGGGGCGAGAGGGAAGAGGGGCTCCCAGGGCTGAGTGTGGCCCCCCAGGCCGCGGCATGGCGCTCTTCGGGCAGCTCCTGGAGCCCCCGACTCCCTGCAGTCTCTGTGCTCGCTGATGCGGGCGTGGTGGCACAGCGGCAGGGCACGGCCATGCCCGAGGAGCTGGCGTTCGCGCAGCGGGAGCTGCTGGACCGGCAGCGGGCAGGGCCCGGGGCTGCTGGACGGGGCGCTACGAGGACAGCGTGGCTGCCGGGTACGGGCGGCTGGGGGGGCCGGCGCTGCTGGGGCAGGCTGTCCAGGCCCACCGGCCCCGCCGCTGGCAGATGGCTCAGTTCTGCCAGCAGCTCAGCCTGGTGGCGGGCGCGGGGCTGCTGTGTCTGCTGACCCAGGCCGGGCTGACGGGGCGGGACGGGGCCCTGCTGCTGGCCCGCTGGGCCGGCCGCGTGGGGGTCCTGCACCACCGCATGAAGGAGGCCGTGGCTCAGTGCGCCGCCTACTTCCGGGGCGGGCGCAGGAGGACCTGGCCGGCGGCCTGGCCCTGGCCCCGCGGCCTGGCCCCGGCCCCGCGGCCTGGCCCCGCCGAGGTGGCCGCCAGGGTCCTCAAGAAGCTGGAGAAGAACTTCGACTGGCTGCGCTGGGCGGTGGGGGCGTGGGGCGGGGAGCCGCAGCCCGGCCCGGACGGGGACCGGGTGCTAGCCCAGGGCAACTACATCACGGGCCAGGCGGCCTGCGGGCTCCAGGTGGTAGCCTGCTACAGCGAGAGCCCCTCCTCGCTGGACAAGGGCCGCACCCACCAGCTGATCGGGGAGCTGGAGTGGAAATTGCCCAACCCGCCGCCCGAGGTCTATGCCAGCCTGGAGGCCGAGCCAGCCCAGGCCCGTGGCTACCTAGCCCAGCGCATGCTGCAGAAGCTGGGTGAGGGGCTGGGGCCCGGCGTCACCGTCCACGTGGTGCCTGGCAAGCTGGAGATGAGGAGCAACTTCCCGCCGGCCGCCTGCCTGCTGCACGAATACCGGCACCGCCTGGCCTCCGGCACCGTCTGCATCTTCGGCTGAGCCGGCGCGGCCAGCGGGGGGGCTGTTCTGGGGGCCCTGCCCGCCCAGCTGGGCTAAGCCAATAAAGCTTCGGGCTACAAAATGCTGCATCAGTTGGCCGTGCATCATCCGCCCGCGCAGATCTCCCCCGGGCACGTCCCCACGTGGGCACGGCTCCGAGCCGCACCCTCACGCTGCCTAGGCTTCTGCTTTAGCCCGACACCTTTCCAGAACCCCGGCACAGAGCCACAGGGTCGGCACTACCCCCAACTTTCAGACAGGCCCTTGGGGGGGCCCCATAGGTGCGCCGGAGCCGCAAGGGGTCCCGCTCTCCCTTCAGGATAAACACACAGGAGGAAGGACTTCACCTGCCACACTGCCAGCCTGGGCAACTCACTGCCAGGGGCTGCTGGGAAGGGCAAAAGTGTAACAAGGTTCAAAGAAGAACTAGCTACGTGCATGGAGGGTGGGTCCATCAGTGGCTATTAGCCGGGGTGGGCAGGGATGGTGTCCCTAGCCTCTGTTTGCCAGACCCTGGCAATGGGCGACAGGGGATGGGTCACTTGAGGATTCCCTCTTCACTGGGCTAGAGGGACCTTTGGTCTGACCCATTAGGGCCGTTTATATGTTCAGGGTGAGCCACAGGGCCGCGGAGAGAGTTGTAAGGGGGGCGAACGGTCCTGTTGTGGGGAACACCACCCCAGTGAAATGGGCTAGTGAAAGGATCTGAGTCCTCGCTCCCGCTCCCTTACCCAGAGGCCTGCCTGACTCGAGGGGTCTCCTTCCACTCTCCTGGGTGGCAGAGTCCTCGTAGCCCCGACCAGGGTGGGCCCAGGATTCCTGGGGCTTGACCCCCAATCTGGCTGTTGTACTTAGGACAGGGCTCGGGTGTCCCCACTCCGGGGTGCTCTGTCCACGCCAGGCGCTTCCCTGACCCACTCATCATCACAGACCGTTCAAAGAAAACACGATTTATTCCACAGCAAGTCATTAAAAATGAGGAGAAACTGGGAAAGGTGGAAGGAAAAGCCGTCACCCTGCTCTGTGGCCCGGGGGAACCCCAGACAGCCGTGGCTGGATGTCAGGGCAGTTCACGGTCTGTCCCTCACACGGCCCAGGCCCTGCCCAGCTGGCTGCGCTGCAGGGATGCCGCAGGTCAGACACTTGCTCTGGCGGTGGCCACACGCCATCAGGCTCTAGGTGGCAGGGCCCTGCCCCCCAGCATTGCCTTCTCCCCCCCATGGGGGTTACGATCCCCCTCCCAGTCTGGGCTGCAAGGTCTCTTGGCCGGGGGGCCTCTCAACTCTGCCCAGCTGGCTGCTCACGCACTCGGCTCCGGTCTGCTCCAGCCTCAGCCCCCAGCTCGCGCCCCCAATTCCAGCCCCCAGCCCCCAGCTCGCGCCCCCAATTCCAGCCCCAGCCCCCAGCTCACGCCCCCAATTCCAGCCCCACGCCGTCCCACTGCTGCTCTCCCTGGGCTGCCCCCTCTGGCTGTGGCTGCGGCTCTGTTCCCCCTTCGTGCGCCCCGCTCTGGCCCGGGCAGCCCCAGATCCCACCGAGGATGGGACCCCTGGACTCGTCACTCTCTCATTGGCCTGTCGCCCTGTCAGTCAGGCTGACCGGGGGCATGGGCCTCTCCCCATTGCCCCTGGGGCCTGTCAGTCTCAGGGACCTGGTTTCCCATCTACGCTCCCCCTTCCTTTTGGTGCTGGGGGAGAGCCAATCAACCCCCCCCGTGTCAGTGCGGGGCCAACAGCCCCCCCAACACAGAGCTTCTGCCCCAGCCACCTGCACCCCCCGGCTCCTGCATCCCCCCCCACAGCCAGTCAGGGGCCACAGCCCCCCTTGCCCAGCCCTCTGTGCCCTCCCAGCTCCTGCATCCACCCCCCCCCATACCCAGTAGGGAGCCACAACCCCCCCAGCTTCTGCATCTGCCACCCCCACACACCCAGTCGGGAGCCACAGCTCTCCCTGCCCAGCCCTCCGTGCCCCCCCCAGCTCCTGCATCCCCCCCCACACCCAGTCAGGAGACACAGTCCCCCCCAGCCACCTGTGCCCCCCACAGCTCCTGCATCTGCCCCCCAACACCCAATAGGGAGCCACAGCCCCCCCACAGCCACCTAGGCCCCCCTAGCTCCTGCATCTGCTCCCCCCACACCCAGTAGGGAGCCACAGACCCCCCGCCCAGCCCTCTGTGCCCCCCCAGCTCCTGCATCCACCCCTCCACACCCAGTCAGGAGCCAGAGCCCCCCCACACACACACCTGGCGCTCCCATGAGAACCCCCCAGCACCTCCCCCAGCGGGCGCCCTCAAGGGCCTTGTTGCTGGTCGGGACCCACCTGGTCTCAGCTCCCAGCCCTTGGCTCCTGTTCTGGGCCCCTCCTGCCCGGGGGGTCCCCAGGGGAGGTGCTTGGTGAATGTTAGGATATAGATATTCAGGCCTGTCTGTAAAGGCCTATACTCTAAGAATTTAGGTGTATTCCTATCACTTGGCTAGTTAGAGGTATAAAAGAAAGAATCAAAATCACTGTCTGCCGGTGTAAGGGCCTTAGAATCATAGAATCATAGAATATCAGGGTTGGAAGGGACCCCAGAAGGTCATCTAGTCCAACCCCCTGCTCAAAGCAGGACCAATTCCCAGTTAAATCATCCCAGCCAGGGCTTTGTCAAGCCTGACCTTAAAAACCTCTAAGGAAGGAGATTCTACCACCTCCCTAGGGAACGCATTCCAGTGTTTCACCACCCTCTTAGTGAAAAAGTTTTTCCTAATATCCAATCTAAACCTCCCCCACTGCAACTTGAGACCATTACTCCTCGTTCTGTCATCTGCTACCACTGAGAACAGTCTAGAGCCATCCTCTTTGGAACCCCCTTTCAGGTAGTTGAAAGCAGCTATCAAATCCCCCCTCATTCTTCTCTTCTGCAGACTAAACAATCCCAGCTCCCTCAGCCTCTCCTCATAACTCATGTGTTCCATTCCCCTAATCATTTTTGTTGCCCTTCGCTGGACTCTCTCCAATTTATCCACATCCTTCTTGAAGTGTGGGGCCCAAAACTGGACACAGTACTCCAGATGAGGCCTCACCAATGTCGAATAGAGGGGAACGATCACGTCCCTCGATCTGCTCGCTATGCCCCTACTTATACATCCCAAAATGCCATTGGCCTTCTTGGCAACAAGGGCACACTGCTGACTCATATCCAGCTTCTCGTCCACTGTCACCCCTAGGTCCTTTTCTGCAGAACTGCTGCCTAGCCATTCGGTCCCTAGTCTGTAGCTGTGCATTGGGTTCTTCCGTCCTAAGTGCAGGACCCTGCACTTATCCTTATTGAACCTCATCAGATTCCTTTTGGCCCAATCTTCCAATTGGTCTAGGTCCTTCTGTATCCTATCCCTCCCCTCCAGCGTATCTACCACTCCTCCCAGTTTAGTATCATCCGCAAATTTGCTGAGAGTGCAATCCACACCATCCTCCAGATCATTTATGAAGATATTGAATAAAACCGGCCCCAGGACCGACCCTTGGGGCACTCCACTTGATACCGGCTGCCAACTAGACATGGAGCCATTGATCACTACCCGTTGAGCCCGACAATTTAGCCAGCTTTCTACCCACCTTATAGTGCATTCATCCAGCCCATACTTCCTTAACTTGCTGACAAGAATACTATGGGAGACCGTGTCAAAAGCTTTGCTAAAGTCAAGAAACAATACATCCACTGCTTTCCCTTCATCCACAGAACCAGTAATCTCATCATAAAAGGCGATTAGATTAGTCAGGCATGACCTTCCCTTGGTGAATCCATGCTGGCTGTTCCTGATCACTTTCCTCTCATGCAAGTGCTTCAGGATTGATTCTTTGAGGACCTGCTCCATGATTTTTCCAGGGACTGAGGTGAGGCTGACTGGCCTGTAGTTCCCAGGATCTTCCTTCTTCCCTTTTTTAAAGATTGGCACTACATTAGCCTTTTTCCAGTCATCCGGGACTTCCCCGGTCCGCCACGAGTTTTCAAAGATAATGGCCAGTGGCTCTGCAATCACAGCCGCCAATTCCTTCAGCACTCTCGGATGCAACTCGTCCGGCCCCATGGACTTGTGCACGTCCAGCTTTTCTAAATAGTCCCTAACCGCCTCTATCTCCACAGAGGGCTGGCCATCTCTTCCGCATTTTGTGATGCCCAGCGCAGCAGTCTGGGAGCTGACCTTGTTAGTGAAAACAGAGGCAAAAAAAGCATTGAGTACATTAGCTTTTTCCACATCCTCTGTCACTAGGTTGCCTCCCTCATTCAGTAAGGGGCCCACACATTCCTTGGCTTTCTTCTTGTTGCCAACATACCTGAAGAAACCCTTCTTGTTACTCTTGACATCTCTGGCTAGCTGCAGCTCCAGGTGCGATTTGGCCCTCCTGATAACATTCCTACATGCCCGAGCAATATTTTTATACTCTTCCCTGGTCATATGTCCAACCTTCCACTTCTTGTAAGCTTCTTTTTTATGTTTAAGATCCGCTAGGATTTCACCATTAAGCCAAGTTGGTCGCCTGCCATATTTACTATTCTTTCGACTCATCGGGATGGTTTGTCCCTGTAACCTCAACAGGGATTCCTTGAAATACAGCCAGCTCTCCTGGACTCCTTTCCCCTTCAAGTTAGTCCCCCAGGGGATCCTGGCCATCCGTTCCCTGAGGGAGTTGAAGTCTGCCTTCTCTTACTGTGACAGTCTGAGGCCCTGTTCTTAGGCTAAGGCCTTTGGCTAAGCGACAGAGGCAGCCATAAGCTGGGAAGCGAACGGTCACCTCCTCACATTCCAAACTAGTCACATTGAAATAAGGTGCTATTGGGCTGTTAGGAATTTAATCCTGTCCTTATAGTGCCTATCACCTCCAGAGAAAGGGAAGTGCCTAGAAGCTGTAAAAGGAAATTGAGGTTGATAGTTTTCTGTCTGGTAAGAACTCACTTATCAATAGACACAGCTGGGAAACTCTTATGTCTTTACAGATGTAGTTGTGAAATCCTCACTTCTGTATTGTTTTGTCATTATAGTTCCCACTTTGCTATTGTTTATTGGCATGGTCTCTGTCTGGTTCTGTGATTGCTTCTGTCTGCTGTATAATTAATTTTGCTGGGTGTAAACTAATTAAGGTGGTGGGATATAATTGGTTAGCTAATCCATGTTAGGATTGGTTAGTTAAATTTTAGTAGAATGATTGGTTAAGGTATAGCTAAGAATATTACTATATAAATTAGGGGCAAACAGGAAGTAAGTTGGGATTCGAAAATAAGGAAAAAAGGAACTTGTATTTAAGCTTGCTGGAAGTTCACCCCAATAAACATCGAATTGTTTGCACCTTCGGACTTCGGGTATTGTTGCTCTTTGTTCATGCGAGAAGGACCAGGGAAGTAAGTGGGTGAAGGAATAAGCCCCCTAACATCTTGGTGCCGGGACTCGGATACATCGCATTGGATAGGTGAGTGGCAGCCTGTAAGTCCCCCTCCCCAACAGTCCGCGCAGCTGCTTGGAGGGGGTATGGCGAACTCTCGTGATGGTAGTTGCGGGTTCTGGCAAGCTGGGGTAACGGATTTTTTGAACAAATGGATAAGGAAGAATCAGGGCCCATACCAGGTGCAGGGGTTCACCTGGGATGAGATTGAGAAGGAGATGGGAGAGGTTTTGGGAGACCCCAAGGGAAAGGAGTGTAGGAAAAAGGGAATGGTATTACAAGGTTTGTGTGCTGGGATGGCATACTGGGTAAAAAGGGAAGCTGATCTCCTCCAACACATTAAGGATTTGGAGGAGATTGTGGATCAGCAACGGATTTTAACAGAAAAATCTGTGTTAGCAGTAGAGGTAGCGGATTTGAAGGCACGGGATGCTGCACGGACAGAGGAGTCTTGTGAGGCAATCCGGAGAGAGAGGGACGAACTGCTGGGGAGAGTAGGAGACTTAGAGGAGGAATTGTATCATTGTGAACATGGGGGCAATGGACTTGGGGCCCCAAACCATCCGCCCCACTAATGGCATTGAAGGAGACACCTCCACCACCCTACCCTGAAAAAACACTGTACCCACCACTGCCAGGGGACGTTGTAAGCCGGCGATCCACAGTTACAGCCCCTGCGAGAGAGGCTACCCGGGAGGAACTGCAGGAGGCAGGAATAGTGGCCCCAGTTGCGGGGTGGGGGGACCATGCCCCACAAGTAGTAGAACAGGCAGAAATCCGCCCCTTGTCCCTGAAGGACCGGGAGGCAGTACTGGGCCGCTTGGGAAAGGTACCCCGGGATGATTGGGATCAGTTTGTGCTGTGGCTAGTGGAAGTGGGCAGGGAGATGGAGGGTCTAACTCGGGAGGACCAGGTGATCTTATGGCGTAGTCTTTTGGGACGAGGTACCTTGGGAATCGATGTGGCAGGAGTGGCACATCCATTTCTAATTCCCGGACAGGTGGCAAAACCCTTGTTTGGGGTGTACTCTCGTACTGCGGGGATGAATAAGATGAAGCGAGTCCCTGGGGAAACAGGGCGGGATACACTTAATCGCATACAGGCCTGGGCACGGTGCTGGGTGGATCCCCTGGACGGTCCATGGGTGATGCCCCAGACAGGGGCACCGGGACCTGGTGGGGGTGTGGAGCAGGGCAGGGGTGTGGAATTGCTGGAGAAATGGTTAGAGCTGAGCAATCCGCAGTTCGTGGGGCATTTAAGGTTGCAGCACCCTGAACTTGCTCCCAATCAGCTACCTCAGTTTCTGGAACAGGCAGATGTGTGGAGGCAGATGCATCAGGGGGAAGAGCCAGTCCATGCTATTACT
The DNA here is from genome assembly GCF_965140285.1 of Lepidochelys kempii. Taxonomy (NCBI): domain Eukaryota; kingdom Metazoa; phylum Chordata; order Testudines; family Cheloniidae; genus Lepidochelys; species Lepidochelys kempii. The sequence continues at coordinate 695,639 of NC_136380.1, read as the reverse complement.
GCGGGGGATCAATACAAGGTGGAAAGGGGTGGGTCAGCCTGGAGAGGAGGAGGTAGAGGGAGAGTTCATGGCTTTGGGAGGGTAGTCAGGGATGAGCGGGCAGCTATAAAGCAAGAGATCCAGAGACTGCAGGCTAAACTGACTACCCACGATCTTACCAGATCAGGGGGAAAGTGGCCCCGGAGGCCAAGGGACTGGGACTGCCTGAAATGCCAGACACACAATTTTGCATGGAGACAGGAATGTGTTCGGTGCCAGGACCCCCGGTCCCCCCATGAACCAGTGGGAGGGACAGAGGTGGGTACTGCAACTTAGGGGTGCCCTGGGAGGCGTCCTGTCCATGTTCTCAGTTTAGGACGGGATGCATCTGGTCGCCCCACGCTCCAGGGGGCAATCGAAGGGAGTCCCATGAGGGATTTTTTGATAGACACTGGAGCAGCCATCAGTTTAACCACACGGGGGCAGGGGAGACCCTCAGAAGGGATGGTGACAATTGTAGGGGCAACAGGAGGGGAGACACAGTTAACCCTGAGGAGGGGACAAATCAAAGGAATCTGGGGGGAAGGGGAGATTATGTGGGGTTGTAATGATATGCTTAATCTGTTGGGGGCAGGAGATTTACACAAACTGGGACTCGTCCTGGATTTAGCCAATTGGGTGTGTTTACTGGGGCAAACACAGGACGGTCAGGGCTATACCATTCCCATGGGGATAGCCACTATGACCATTAAAGCGGCACATGCCCTCCCACCCCCCCGGCTGGGTGGGAACACATCCCTGTGTGGGCTAAGGATAACCTGGATTGTGGGAGGGGCAGCATGGAGGTACTGATGGAGGGAGGGGACCCTCCCCCACAGAAACAGTACCCTATTCCTCGGGAGGCATTGGCAGAGGTGGGGGCAACTATTGAGGAGTTGGAACAGAGGGGACTGATTCGGGCAGTTGCATCCCCTTGTAATGCTGCTGTGTGGCCCGTGAGGAAGCCAAACGGTACCTGGCGCCTCACTGTGGATTACAGGGCGCTAAATACTCTGGCCAATTCGCCAGCCTCAGTGGTGGCAGCGTACCCTGAAATGTTGGCCCGTATTGGACCCCAATTCCGAATTTTCACTGTTTTGGACATAGCTAATGGATTTTGGTCTCTGCCACTAGCTACCTCGTGTCAGTATAAAACTGCATTCACATGGGAGGGCAGACAATTCTGCTGGACAGTCCTACCCCAGGGATATAGGGACTCCCCTGCAATTTTTCACAGATACATGAGACAGGCTCTGGAGGGGGTGGATTCAGCAAGGTGCATACAATATGTAGACGACCTGTTGCTAATGTCAGGGACAGAGGAAGAAGACAGGGAACTAACCGAGCAGGTCCTGCAAGCTTTGGCAAGAGCAGGATTGAAGGTCAATGAGAAAAAGGCTCAGATGGGACAGACAAGAGTGACCTACTTAGGAGTGGAAGTGTCTCAGATGGGAAGGGAAATCGATAAGGGACGGGTGCAACTGATCCAGTCCCTGCCACTGCCTACGGATGTTAAAAGCTTGCAAAGTTTTCTGGGTCTAACTGGATTTTGCAGGGATTTTGTGGCCAATTATGCAGAAATAGCCCAGCCTCTATTTGACCTAACCCGAGCCTCAACTTGGGAATGGTCAGAAGAGTGTCCTGAGGCAGTGAGAGTGCTAAAGGAAAACCTGGCCAGTGCTCCAGTGCTGGCCTCCCCAGATGGGGAGAAATTCTTTTATCTGTACCCTTTGGTATCGGACACTACCATTGGTTGTGCATTAACACAGGAGTATGGAGCAAAGGACCGACCTGTGGCCTTTGCCTCTCGACTTTTGAGTGCTGTGGAATTGAAGTATGGATGGTGTGAAAAGGTGCTGTTGTGCTCCTACTGGGGGGTAGGGAAATTTAAATACCTTACGGGAATGCAGAAAGTCATAGTCCGATCTCATCATGACCCCCTGCGGCTGTTAAACATGCACACTATTTTACAGGGACAAGTGAGTGGGCAGCGTATTGCTAAATGGTTGCTGGCTCTACAAGCAGAAAACATTAAAGCAGAGGTGTTAAAGGAACCCATAGTCTGGGTAGCTGGATTACATCTGGCTGGCACCCCACACCAATGTGAAGCCAGCCCAGGTAAAACCCAACATCAGGTGTTTCGGGCAGCTAATCCCAATCAGGTAAAGGAGGGGACACTGGTATGGTTTTTGGATGGAAGTTGTAGCTATCAAGGGGGACGGAAAACTGCAGGCTTAGCTGTTGTGGGAATCAGAGGCAATGAGACAGTCAGCACCGTTGGTTTCTCACTAGAAGCAAAGTCAGCTCAGGAGGCAGAACTGGCAGCCTTGCTAACAGCTTTAAATGAAGTGGATCCCAAATTTGAGGCAGAATGTTGGGTGGTGGTAGATTCAGATGATGTATTTCGTGGGGCCACATTAATGCTGAGATGGTGGGCAGATAACCATGTCAGGGCGACAGACGGCTCCACAATCAAGCATGCTACCTGGTGGAAGCGAGTGGAGGAGCTGAGTCACTGTTTTACACTGATCAATGTGGTGAAGGTAAAGGCACACAAGAAAACAGGACCCCTAAGCAAAGGGAATAATCTGGCCGATGTAGAGGCCAAGCGGGCTGCAACAGAGGCACCCCCATGGCCCTGGGAGCCAGAAGAGAGTGTGCCTGTAGCAGTGTTAACAAGAAGCGGGGTGGATACAGATCGGGGAGGGCGAATTCGAGAGTTACAGGAATCTGACCCAGGACTGGAAGGCATCATGAAACTTGGGGACAGGCATGTGCCAAAGGTGGAACTAATGGAAGGGATTTGGTGCGTCTTAACAACTGAGGGACCCGTCATGTTGTGCCCTCAGGGAAGTCGGACGGCTTTCTTAAGCTGGGTGCATGGGAGCTTGGCAGGGGGGCACCCCGGGTTTGAGGAGGCACTGGGAACTTTAAAAAGGTTGTGCTGGTGGCCAGGAATGGCAGCTGATTTAAAATCACATCTGGAACGTTGTTTGGACTGTGCCAGGCACAGCCCACCTCACAGGGTGCTAAGGGGAGAATTAATGAGACAAGCCCCAAGGGGACCATGGGAAAGGATACAGATTGATTACACAGGACCCCTACCACCAGATCACAGGAAAAACCGATTCATGTTGGTGGTGGTGGATGCTTTCAGCCGGTGGGTGGAAGCTTTCCCCACAAAGTATCAAACAGCCCGGGTAACTGCTGCAATACTGGTAAATGAGGGATTCACTCGCTGGGGGGTCCCAAAGGTGATTGACTCAGACCAAGGAGCTGCTTTTCGGTCAGATCTGTTAGGGGAGCTATCAGCCCTCCCTGGAATCACACAGTTGTTCCGCATTGCTCATCACCCCCAGGCTGCGGGGCAGGGGGAATGCATGAACCGCACCATTAAGAGCAAGCTAAGAAAGGGAGTGGAAGTCGGAGGAAAAAACTGGTCACAGTTACTGCCCTTTGTCTTAATGAGAATAAGGGCCCGAGAATCAAAGGGCACAGGATTTTCTCCATATGAAGCTCTCATGGGAAGGCCTATGGAACGGTGGGAAAATCTACTTACCCCAGTACCTGGGGAAGTCACTACACACGGCCTAACACAAGAATGGATTTTAACTTTAATTGACCATGTAAAACAGGTACAGCAGGCGGTGGCCTGGGGAGACGAGCAAGGAGCAGCAAGAGTCAGAGCGTGGTATGACCTGCCTGGGGAGCGTAATCTACCCACGGTGGGAGATCTAGTGATGTACAAGATTCCAGGTCAACACCATCCATTCCCAGCTCCTAAATGGAAGGGCCCTTATCTTGTCCTTGACCAATTAGGGCCCAGTATGCTATTACTGGGTACAGAGAATGGAGGACGGGAGTGGGTTCACTGCACGCAAATAAAAAGGTACAAACAGGGGATTGGGAAAGGGGACGTGTAAATTGTGTTATGTGTGTATTACAGGTTAATTCAAAAAGGAGAAAAGAATGAAAATTCCCTGGCCCTGGATGAAACACTTACTAGTGCTAATCACAATTGTCACATTTACAAATTCTATTCAGATCCCACGATGTGAAGTGTCAAAAGGAGGAAACACATGGACGGCTACACATGCAACCTGTGGTAATAAAGCTAATGAAGACTATGAGAATCTCCCCATAGAAAGATGTACCACTAATACTCCAACAGGAATTTGGCAGTGTCGGTATATGGTTTATGGATTAGATGGGGGAATCCCAACCAGGTGGAGAATATCAAATTTATCAGGAAATATTGCATGGTACTCCCTGGGTGCTGCCATGATTAACGATAGTGAAAAACACAGTTACCCAGCTATGTGGTTTGTTACAGAGGGTCCAAAGAATATAACCCTCTGGTCTCCTGGAGCAAATGAACCCTCTTGGGAAAATAGGGCCCCACATTGAGGGTGTGATGTTACCATATGTAACCACAATGGTACTTCCATGGAAGATAATCCCCAAAGGTGTGATTGTTATGTACATATTACATGAGGTGTAAAATCCCCTTTGGGACGCTGGGTGTACGATGAGTTAACCATTTTACAGAATGTAACCCTACAGGTGATATGGATGCCAAGTTGGAAGAATCCAAATTTAAAGTGGCCACAGCCTGGAGCCGAGAATATTCCCCGACGAGCAAATGTCTGGGAGCCATTGTGGGAGCAGGTGCAGCCAGCACTTTTTAACGTGTTCTTTCACTCTATTACATGGGTGGTACGCCCCAAGGAATGGTGGGTGGACCAAATCCATCCTAATTGTAGTATGTACATAAAAGGATTGAAACAACAATTCAATGCATGGGTGAGGGGACACACCTGGAATCGTCGTCGGAAAAGGGGGTTGTGGGCAGCGGGGAACACTATGCTGGGTACATGGAATCTGGGGGACGAGTGGGTAACCAAACAATTAGTAAGCCAAAATGTGAAATTTCAACAACAAATTAATGAATTAATGGCACAGCAACTATCAGCAGTTGCCACAGGGTGGAGGACAGCAGTAGAGGTAAACTTGCAGTTAACTCATTGGGCAGGGGACCTGGTGACATGGGTAGAAGATGGCTTCAGAAGACTAACATGGGGAGAAGTGTGCGTAGGTATTCAAAATGCTCAGTTAATAATGTTAATGGATATTATGAGAGATGCTTGGTCAGAACAATGGCCTTCAGTATTGAATCGGGAAGCTAGCCCATATTTATCCACAATTGCAAAAACATACCCATCTACCTGGAAAATAACATCCCCGACCTGTGGGGACAGTTCTTGTGTAATTGTTACTATGATACCATGGGAAGGAAATGCAAATAAGGTGGTTCCCTTGTACCCTATGGGAGTAAGTAGGGAAGGGGGAGCACGTTGGGAGCCACTAGGGAATAGGTGGGGGGCATGAAATGGGGTAAATTGGACTGTCATCACATTAAGCAGTTGTATATCCAGAGGAGGAATATGGATGTGCCCCTCTCCCATGACTATGGAGGAGCAGGATCAATGGCCTATTGCAAAGGGGGGGCATTTAGGGGTAATGTATATGGGGTACGGTGTATTCTGTTGGGAATGTATGCAATCCTGCAATATAACACTAGGAGGCAAAATCCTTCCAGTGTATAACAAAATTATGAACTTCTATACTCTGCCACCTGGACTATGGTGCACCAATGGATCAGTGGACTCAATCGTTGTAAACAATCGAACCAGCACCTACTACCCGATACCGTACCAAGTAGTTGAATTGGTTTGGACAATACCAAATTTCACTGTGGATATTCAATGGACACACAATATGGACAAAAGTACACAAAGATTACAAGAGCAACTTGCTGCAAGCGACAACAGTTGGACACACTTACAATACACACTACAGGATGGCGCTGGCAAAATTTTAACCTTATCAAAGGAGGAGAAGCAGTGTTTTTGGTGGTGGCCAGGATGTCGGACCATACTGCAGTGGTCAGGACTCTCGGTGTTGCTGTGGATTATCATAGCAGCTGGTGTATTGTTAACTATATGTGTGTTACATTGCATATGGAAACGATCACGGGGGGCACAACCCCCTAGAGAACAGCCACTAATTATAACTTATAAGTAATGTAGTAAGCCCCCCAAGTGTACTAGACAACCTGGACCCAACCTTCTCGGGCCCACTACGCTGGGAAGTCTGGAACACTAATTGGAATAGGTGTGGTATGCCCGTACGAGAGAAGGTGCAGGGCACTATACTACACAAGGGGCAGTGGGACAGATGGAGCATCGACACCTTCCACCTCGATGCCTGGCCCTATCAGGAAATGTGTCGCCATATGTCCTATGCTTTTCCAGGGATACCTGGGCAGGAGGATCCCAAAAGAAAAAGAAAAAAAGGGGTGGAGTGTTAGGATATAGATATTCAGGCCTGTCTGTAAAGGCCTGTACTCTAAGAATTTAGGTGTATTCCTATCACTTGGCTAGTTAGAGGTATAAAAGAAAGAATCAAAATCACTGTCTGCTGGAGTAAGGGCCTTCTCTTACTGTGACAGTCTGAGGCCCTGTGCTTAGGCTAAGGCCTTTGGCTAAGCGACAGAGGCAGCCATAAGCTGGGAAGTGAATGGTCACCTCCTCACATCCCAAACTAGTCACATTGAAATAAGGTGCTATTGGGCTGTTAGGAATTTAATCCTGTCCTTATAGTGCCTATCACCTCCAGAGAAAGGGAAGTGCCTAGAAGCTGTAAAAGGAAATTGAGGTTGATAGTTTTCTGTCTGGTAAGAACTCACTTATCAATAGACACAGCTGGGAAACTCTTATGTCTTTACAGATGTAGTTGTGAAAAGAAAAGGAGGACTTGTGGCACCTTAGAGACTAACCAATTTATTAGAGCATAAGCTTTCGTGAGCTACAGCTCACTTCTTCAGATGCATATCGTGGAAACTGTGAAATCCTCACTTCTGTATTGTTTTGTCATTATAGTTCCCACTTTGCTATTGTTTATTGGCATGGTCTCTGTCTGGTTCTGTGATTGCTTCTGTCTGCTGTATAATTAATTTTGCTGGGTGTAAACTAATTAAGGTGGTGGGATATAATTGGTTAGCTAATCCATGTTAGGATTGGTTAGTTAAATTTTAGTAGAATGATTGGTTAAGGTATAGCTAAGAATATTACTATATAAATTAGGGGCAAACAGGAAGTAAGTTGGGATTCGAAAATAAGGAAAAAAGGAACTTGTATTTAAGCTTGCTGGAAGTTCACCCCAATAAATATTGAATTGTTTGCACCTTCGGACTTTGGGTATTGTTGCTCTCTGTTCATGCGAGAAGGACCAGGGAAGTAAGTGGGTGAAGGAATAAGCCCCCTAACAGTGAATCAAGGCACCTGGGAGCTGGGCTGGGGGGGCCTCTCCATGCCATGCCTGGCAGCAGTGTCCCGCGTTGGGCTCCCCCACCTAGTGAGGGCAAACCCCCTGCTCCGCCTCACTGCCCCCGGGGCCTGCGGCTGCCAGGCTCCAAGCAGCAACCCGTCTGCCGCAGCGCCGGGGAGAGCTGCCGAGCCCCTCCTGTGGGCAGCTCCCGGGCACCCGCCTGCCCCCTTCCCCTCGCTCCTAAGCCCTTCCCACCCTGACAGGGCTCCCTGGTTGCGGGGGGCTCGTTGGGGAGCCAGAGTCTCTGTGGATTTGGGTGGGTTTCAACCATTCCTGTGACATCCCCGTCACTACACACACCCAGACATGCAAACTTGCACACATGCAAACGCACCCACATACACGCATGCACACGCAACTGCACACACAAACACACACATGCAAACGCACCCACATACATGCATGCACACGCAACTGCACACACAAACACAAACACGCACACATGCAAACACGCACATATACGCGTACGCAAATGCATGCACATGCAAATACACACACACAACCTCGCACATGCAAACACACACACAGAAACATGCAAACTCGCACACATGTAAATGCACATACAAACACACAAACTCGCACACATGCAGATACATGCATGCACACGCAACTGCACACACAAACTCACGCACATGCTGTCACAGAGATTGGGGGAGTCCGGGCCCTGCACCCCCACTTCCTGCGATTCACCGTGACTCTCAGCCAGCCAGGAGAACAGAAGGTTTATTAAAGACAACAGGAACACAGTCCAGACCAGAGCTTGCAGGCAAAAACAGGACCCCTTAGTCAGGCCCTTCTAGGGGGCAGGGAGATTAGACCCCAGCTCTGGGGGCTCCCTCCTCTTCCCCAGCCCACTCCAGCCTCCCCCCAGCTCCTCCTCCAGCCTTTGTCCAGCTTCCCAAGCAAAAGGTGTCACCTGGACCCAACCCCCCCCCCCCAGCTCAGGTGACAGGCTCAGATATTGTCCCTCCAGTGACACCCCCCTTCTATCCCATCCCCATTGCAGACAGTCCCAGTAAAACCCCCCTGCGACACCCCCAGGTCAATCCGCCCCACTCAGTCCCTGCTGCGTCACACATGCAAACTCGCACACATGCAAACACGCACATACACGCCTATGCAAATACACGCACATGCAAACGCACACAAACATGCACGCATGTGCAAATGCACACGAACATGTAAACTTGCACACATGCATATACACACATACACAAATGGACGCACATGAAAACACGCACACACACGTAAGAAGGGTCTGAATGAACTCTCCCCTGACAGCTGGCTGGGCAGGGGAGAAGCTTCAGGAGCCAACCGTACTTCCGTGAACACACCTACTCAACCTACAGAGCAGCGTTGCTTTAGCTGGTGTCGGGTCACAGATCACTTTAGTACCGAATGCAGGAGTATGAAATGCTGTTATCAATGTCGTTGATTTATTGTATGAGTAAAGGGGGGCAGAACTGTGCTTAACCTGTCCCAAATGAGGGGGTCACCCTCAGCTGGAAGGACCTCGTTAAGCCAGGGACTCGAAAGCCAGAGCCCGGTGACAGTAAGAGGGATGGGGACAAGGGTTCCAGCTACGAGGTGCGCCCAGTCCATGGTCTGGTTTAACCTGTTTCTCCCCGCGGTTCAAAGACGCAGCTAAATAAGCTTTATTAGGAGCCTGTTTGTTATTGTAAAGGTTCAAAGGGAGCTGAGGCCGGTTGTGGTGGGGCATGTTTCTGCCCAGTCTGCTCAGCGCTAAAAATCATGAAGAGACAGGCCGGCAGAGGTCACAGCAGAGAGGCGACTGGCAGGTAACCAGTGGAACAAGTGGCTGGTGAGGGAGCCAGCCAGAGCAAGTGCCCAGATGGCAGAGCAAGCCAGGTGCCATCTTCCCCGGGTGGGAGGGGAACTCTGAGCCCCGGGGCCTCACTGGCCCAGGACACCCCCTGTGCGTGGGGTGGGTGGAGGGAGACGGGAGGGGCACAGTAAAGGAACCGGGGGGCGGCTGGAAGGTCCCACTCGCCCCCAGGGGTCAGGCAGCGGTGCCCCATCAGTGGGGGCACCCAAAGAGGACGGCCGTCACGTTCTGGGGGGGGGAGGGCTTGGGGCTGGCCGTGAGCTCGGCCACGCTGGCGTAGCGGTGGAAGGTAGCACCGTGGAAGAGGTGCACCCCGTCCGCATTGCACATGGCGCTGTCCACCTGGGCGTGGGGGATGGGCCCCTCCAGCCTCTCGCTCCGCGGGCTCAGGTTCAGATCCACCCGCCTCAGGGAGTTTCCTGCAGGGCAGAGAGGAGCCGTCAGAGCCCCCGGCCCAGCCCGCACGCCCCTCCCCCGGCCCAGCCAGTGCACCCCTCCCCCGGCCACGTGAACAGAGCCCCCGGCCCAGCCAGTGCACACCTCCCCCAGCCACGTGAACAGAGCCCCCGGCCCAGCCCCGCACGCCCCTCCCCCGGCCCAGCCAGTGCACCCCTCCCCCGGCCACGTGAACAGAGCCCCCGGCCCAGCCCGCACGCCCCTCCCCCGGCCCAGCCAGTGCACCCCTCCCCCGGCCACGTGAACAGAGCCCCCGGCCCAGCCAGTGCACCCCTCCCCCGGCCACGTGAACAGAGCCCCCGGCCCAGCCCGCACACCCCTCCCCCGGCCCAGCCAGTGCACCCCTCCCCCGGCCACGTGAACAGAGCCCCCGGCCCAGCCCGCACGCCCCTCCCCCGGCCCAGCCAGTGCACCCCTCCCCCGGCCACGTGAACAGAGCCCCCGGCCCAGCCAGTGCACCCCTCCCCCGGCCACGTGAACAGAGCCCCCGGCCCAGCCCCACACGCCCCTCCCCCGGCCCAGCCAGTGCACCCCTCCCCCGGCCACGTGAACAGAGCCCCCGGCCCAGCCCGCACGCCCCTCCCCCGGCCCAGCCAGTGCACCCCTCCCCCGGCCACGTGAACAGAGCCCCCGGCCCAGCCAGTGCACCCCTCCCCCGGCCACGTGAACAGAGCCCCCGGCCCAGCCCGCACGCCCCTCCCCCGGCCCAGCCAGTGCACCCCTCCCCCGGCCACGTGAACAGAGCCCCCGGCCCAGCCCCGCACGCCCCTCCCCCGGCCCAGACAGTGCACCCCTCCCCCGGCCACGTGAACAGAGCCCCCGGCCCAGCCCGCACGCCCCTCCCCCGGCCCAGCCAGTGCACCCCTCCCCCGGCCACGTGAACAGAGCCCGCGGCCCAGCCCGCACGCCCCTCCCCCGGCCCAGCCAGTGCACCCCTCCCCCGGCCACGTGAACAGAGCCCCCGGCCCAGCCAGTGCACCCCTCCCCCGGCCACGTGAACAGAGCCCCCGGGCCAGCCCGCACGCCCCTCCCCCGGCCCAGCCAGTGCACCCCTCCCCCGGCCACGTGAACAGAGCCCCCGGCCCAGCCCCGCACGCCCCTCCCCCGGCCCAGCCAGTGCACCCCTCCCCCGGCCACGTGAACAGAGCCCCCGGCCCTGCCCGCACGCCCCTCCCCCGGCCCAGCCAGTGCACCCCTCCCCCGGCCACGTGAACAGAGCCCCCGGCCCAGCCAGTGCACCCCTCCCCCAGCCACGTGAACAGAGCCCCCAGCCCAGCCCCGCACGCCCCTCCCCCGGCCCAGCCAGTGCACCCCTCCCCCGGCCACGTGAACAGAGCCCCCGGCCCAGCCCGCACGCCCCTCCCCCGGCCCAGCCAGTGCACCCCTCCCCCGGCCACGTGAACAGAGCCCCCGGCCCAGCCCGCACGCCCCTCTCCCGGCCCAGCCAGTGCACCCCTCCCCCGGCCACGTGAACAGAGCCCCCGGCCCAGCCCCGCACGCCCCTCCCCCGGCCCAGCCAGTGCACCCCTCCCCCGGCCACGTGAACAGAGCCCCCCGGCCCAGCCCGCACGCCCCTCCCCCGGCCCAGCCAGTGCACCCCTCCCCCGGCCATGTGAACAGAGCCCCCAGCCCAGCCCCGCACGCCCCTCCCCCGGCCCAGCCAGTGCACCCCTCCCCCGGCCACGTGAACAGAGCCCCCGGCCCTGCCCGCACGCCCCTCCCCCGGCCCAGCCAGTGTACCCCTCCCCCGGCCACGTGAACAGAGCCCCCAGCCCAGCCCCGCACGCCCCTCCCCCGGCCCAGCCAGTGCACCCCTCCCCCGGCCACGTGAACAGAGCCCCCCGGCCCAGCCCGCACGCCCCTCCCCCGGCCCAGCCAGTGCACCCCTCCCCCGGCCACGTGAACAGAGCCCCCAGCCCAGCCCCGCACGCCCCTCCCCCGGCCCAGCCAGTGGACCCCTCCCCCGGCCACGTGAACAGAGCCCCCGGCCCTGCCCGCACGCCCCTCCCCCGGCCCAGCCAGTGGACCCCTCCCCCGGCCACGTGAACAGAGCCCCCGGCCCTGCCCGCACGCCCCTCCCCCGGCCCAGCCAGTGCACCCCTCCCCCGGCCACGTGAACAGAGCCCCTGGCCCTGCCCGCACGCCCCTCCCCCGGCCCAGCCAGTGCACCCCTCCCCCGGCCACGTGAACAGAGCCCCCGGGCCAGCCCGCACGCCCCTCCCCCGGCCCAGCCAGTGCACCCCTCCCCCGGCCACGTGAACAGAGCCCCCGGCCCAGCCCGCACGCCCCTCCCCCGGCCCAGCCAGTGCACCCCTCCCCCGGCCACGTGAACAGAGCCCCCGGCCCAGCCCGCACGCCCCTCCCCCGGCCCAGCCAGTGCACCCCTCCCCCGGCCACGTGAACAGAGCCCCCGGCCCAGCCCGCACGCCCCTCCCCCGGCCCAGCCAGTGCACCCCTCCCCCGGCCACGTGAACAGAGCCCCCGGCCCTGCCCGCACGCCCCTCCCCCGGCCCAGCCAGTGCACCCCTCCCCCGGCCACGTGAACAGAGCCCCCGGCCCTGCCCCGCACGCCCCTCCCCCGGCCCAGCCAGTGCACCCCTCCCCCGGCCACGTGAACAGAGCCCCCTGGCCCAGCTCCAGGCACCCCTCCCCCAGCCCAGCCCCGTGTGCCCCTCTCCTGTCCCAGCCCCACCCGCGCCTCTCACCGGCCATGTGAACAGAGCCCCCAGCCCAGCCCCACACGCCCCTCCCCTGATGATGTGAACGGAGACCCCCAGCCCAGCACTGTGCACCCCCACCCCACTTGTTCTGACCCTCTCCCCCACCCCTCCTGCTCCGACCACTAGACCTCACTGCCCTTCTCGCCAGGCCGTGCCCGGCCCACACCTTTGATGACGAAGAGCTCAGCGGAGTGGGGGCAGGTGAAGGTGGCGTCTGCCCCTGTGATGCCCAGCTCCTCCTCCAAGCCCCGGGGGTAGCCCTGCACCAGCGTGTAGCCCTGGCCCACCCGGTAGATGTAGACCTTGGAGCCCTGCAAGGCACACGCAGACCGGTGGGGTGGGGGTGGGGGACAGACACCCAGCCCCCGCCCTGCCCTGGGGGGTCAGACACCCAGCCCCCACCCTGCCCTGGGGGGGACACAGACACCCCAACCTCCACCCTGCCCTGGGGGACACAGACACCCAGCCCCCACCCTGCCCTGGGGGGGACACAGACACCCCAACCTCCACCCTGCCCTGGGGGACACAGACACCCCAGGCCTCGCCCTGCCCTGGGGGGGGACACAGACACCCAGCCCCCGCCCTGCCCTGAGGGGGACACAGACACCCAGCCCCCGCCCTGCCCTGGTGGGGGGTCAGACACCCCAGCCCCCAACCTGCCCCGGAGAGGACACAGACATCCAGCCCCCACCCTGTCCTGGGGGGGACACAGACAGCCAGCCCCCACCCTGCCCTGGGGGGGACACAGACACCCCAACCTCCACCCTGCCCTGGGGGGACACAGACACCCCAGCCCTCGCCCTGTTCTGGGGGGACACAGACAGCCAGCCCCCACCCTGCCCTTGGGGGGGCACAGACACCCCAGCCCCTGCCCTGCCCTGGTGGGGGGTCAGACACCCCAGCCCCCACCCTGCCCTGGGGGGACACAGACACCCCAACCTCCACCCTGCCCTGGGGGGACACAGACACCCCAGCCCCCCCGCCCTGCCCTGGGGGGACACAGACACCCCAGCCAAGCAGGCCCTGAGCTGGACGCCCTGTTGTGAGTTGTCCACACAGCTGGGCTTGGCCAGAAGACGCCCCCCTCCCCCCGTACCTGGATCAGGTAGAGCTTCTTGTCCCAGCTGAAGGCGCTGTCCACCGGCCCGGCCAGCTCCTGCCACGTGTGGTTGAGAGGCCACGAGTGCCAGCCGTCCCGCTTGGAGTCCAGGCGGAAGTACTGCCCCCCTAGGCCGGGCGAGAACACTCCGCTCGGCATCACTGCTCTGGGGAGGGGGGCTGCTGGGCGTGCTCTCCGGACCATGGCCGGGACGTCCCGGTCACACCTGGAACCAGCAGCCGAGGGGAAGGGGTTTGCCCGCCAGACAAGGGGGGCCTATGGGGAGCGGTGCGGCTCCAGGTCTCTGGGGAGTGTCCAGACAAGGGGGGGTCAATGGGGAGCGGTGGGGCTCTGGGGACTGTCCGGACAAGAGGGGTCGATGGGGAGCGATGGGGCTCCAGGAGCTCCAGCCAGGGGGCTGCAGGGCACCAGACAAGTTCTCCCTCCACAGGCACAGTGGCCCCTCGAGGCCCGAGCAGGCTGGAGCCGTCCTCAGGGTTGGGGCCGGGCTGTGGGGACCCCGGAGGGGGGCCAAGGCAGCAGGTTGGGGACCCCTCTGCCTCCCGGCGCAGCTGCTCCCCACTCACCCCGGAAGGCGTAGGTGCGGTTGGCATCGTCCGTGGTGAAGGCCTGGAAGGCGAGGCCGCTGCAGCGGTCCCGGATGGCCATGGCGGTGGCGTTTCTGCGGGCCTCGTGCCCGTGACCTGCACCCGTCGGCAGGGGAGAGAAGGGTCAGGTACACGGCAGGGGGGTGAGATGTCACAGGTGGGTCGGGGGCTGTTGGGGGTCCCAAGTTGGCTGGGGGGAACAGGGGATATCAAGGTCACAGGATGGCCAGTGGGTCTGGGGTGTTTTGGTGGCGGGCTCACAGGGCCAGGCTGTGTCAGGGGAGCCCGGGACACACTGGGGTCATGGGGCAGCTGGTGGGGGTCCAAGGAGGTTGGGGTCTATGATGAAGTGGGAATGTTCTTAATGTTTTCTCGGAATACTGTGTGTGTGCCTCAGTTTCCCCTAGGCAGTTCTTAATTCTCTAGGTGGTGGGATCAGGGTGTGTGATTGTTGCAGAGCCCGAGAGGGCAGGTGTGATGCCCTCTGCACAGAGAATGGCCGACACCCTGTCTCCTGATGGCCTGGGCCCCTCCTCTGCAAAGTTGCCCACTGAAGGGGCTGGAGAACAAAGAGATCAGGTGGCCTCCTGGCCCGGGAGAGAGAGAAAGGCCAGAGAAGGGGCTGGAGAACAAAGGGATCAGGTGGCCTCCTGGCCTGGGAGAGAGAAAAAGGCCAGAGAAGGGGCGGGGGAGTTTCAGTTTGGAGCTGGCTGGGGAAACGAGGCCCAGTTGGGGCTCTGGGCTCCCTGTCCCCCAAGACAGTCCTGACTGAGGGGTCCTGGTCTCTGTACCCACAAGCTCTGGTTTGGACCATGTTCCTGGCGTCTAATAAACCTTCTGTGTTACTGGCTGGCTGAGAGTCCCGGGGAATCGCAGGAAGTGGGGGGTGCGGGGCTCTGACTCCCCATCACTCGGTGACAGGGTCATAGGTTGGCCAGGGGGTATTGCAGGGGCTGTTGGGGGATGGGAGTATTATAGGGGGACAGGGGGTCAGAGTCACAGAGTGGCCAGGGGAGTTGGGGGTTGTGATCCTGGTGAGGCCAGGGATATTGAGGGGCAGCCACAATATCACGGGCGGGGGCCATTGGGGGTATCACGGGGGGGGGGCTGCTGGGAGGATCATGATGGGATATCGCAGGGGGGCTGTAGCCGGGGGTATCATGGGAGGAGCAGCCGGGGGGAATCAGGGGAGCTGTGGCAGGGGCTATCGTGGTGGGGCAGCGGGGGGAATCAGGGGAGCGGTGGCAGGGGGCATCGCGGGGGGCAGCGAGGGGGGCAGCGGTGGGAATCAGGTGAGCGGTGGGGGGGGCAGCGGGGGGAATCAGGGGAGCTGTGGCAGGGGCATCGCGGGGGGGGGCAGCGGGGGGAATCAGGGGAGCGGTGGGGGGGCATCGCGGGGGCAGCCGGGGTACCGCGATCTCACCCCTCCCGGGGCAGGCCATGAAGTAGTCGCGGGCGTCGTGGGGGTAGCCGGGGGGCACCTGGCCCGTGGCCGGCTGGAAGCGCAGGAAGAGGACACGCTGGAAGCAGTAGTAACGCTCCAGCCAGCGCACGGCCGCCGAGCAGCTGCTGACCGAGGGCCACGAGCGACGCTTCAGCACCCCCAGGCCCAGGTCATAGAAGAAGACCTCACCCCCTGCAGGGAGAGAGACACGGCCCGGGTCAGCGCCCGCCCAGCCCCGGACCCCCCCACGGCCTGGGTCAGCGCCCGCCCAGCCCCGGACCCCCCCACGGCCCGGGTCAGCTCCCGCCCTCCTCCCGGACCCCCCCACGGCCCGGGTCAGCGCCTGCCCAGCCCCCCAGCCACCCACATGGCTTGCACAGCTCCCCTCTAACCAAGACCCCTACACAACACCTTCCCTGAGCCTGCCCCACCTGCCCTCCCCCAGCCTGGCCCCGTACCCTTGAAGAAGAGAAGGCTCTCGGCCGTGCAATCCTCGGGGTGACACTCCACGGCGCTGTCCAGGTCCCCAGGCACCCCCTTGAACTCGTCCCCGATGAGCCGGGGGTAGCCGGGCCGCAGCCGGCCCCCCGCATACGCCCAGACCCGCATGCCCTGTGGGCACACACACCTCAGCTGGACCATGGGGCTTTACGGAGACGGGCCCGGCCTGGCACCTGAGCCGGTAGGACCCCAGGATCCCGGGTACCGGCCTTTCCCGACAGCTACTCTGCCCCCAGCCCACTTGCACCTCAGCCCCACTGAGCCCCCACCCGGTCCCTGCAGCCCAGACCCCCCCCTGCCCCCCGAGGCCCCCTGCAACACAGCCCCCCACTGAGGGGGAGGGATAGCTCAGTGGTTTGAGCATTGGCCTCCTAAACCCAGGGTTGTGAGTTCAATCCTTGAGGGGGCTATTTAGGGATCTGGGGCAAAAATTGGGGATTGGTCCTGCTTTGAGCAGGGGGTTGGACTAGATGACCTCCTGAGGTCGCTTCCAACCCTGATATTCTATGATTCTATGAGCCCCCACCCCACCCCCTGCAGCCCAGCCCCCCCACTGAGCCCCCACCCCACACTGAGCCCTGCCCGGCACCCCCCAGCACCTGGAAGAGGTAGACGCTGTCGTGCACACCGGGGGCCTCCTTGTGGTGGATGCGCAGCGCAGCGTCCACGGGGCCCTGGATCTCAGGCCAGGTGGCGTTGATGAGCTGGGCCGGGCCGTGGAAGCCCTTCCAGACGTGGTCACCTGCCGGGCGAGGCCAAGGGAGCCTGAGCAGGGCAGGGCTGGGCCCCGGAGCACGATGGGAAGTGGGGAGGGTGACGAAGTGAGAACGTTCTTAATGTCTTCTCTGAACACAGTGTGTGCCTCAGTTTCCCCATATGTTACTCAAGTACTGAGGTGGTGGGACAGGGTGTGTTATCATTGCAGAGACCCCCAGAGGGCAGGTGTGGCTGCTGATGGGCTGCGGAGAACAGCGAACACTCGGCAGCCTGGCAACTGCTGACCAGGCCCCCTCCTCCGCAAGGAGCAGCCGGGGGTGTTGGTGCACCTGGGGTGACCTGCTGGACTGGGGAAAGGGACAAAGGACGGAGGACGGCAATGGGCGTGATGGGGGCTGGGCAGCTGGAAGCGAGTCATTCTCCTGGTTGGGGACTCAGGGGCGAGGGCCCAGGGCTCTGCCCCCCACCAGATGGACTTTGCTGAGGGTCCCCGATCCCGGTGCTACCAAGCTCTGTTCTACGCTGGGTTCCCGACGATAATAACCCGTCTGTGCCACACGCGGGCTGGGAGTCACGGCTGGCTGCGGCGTGGGGGGCAGGGCCCTTTGGGGGTGAGGCTCCCCAGGGGTCCCCCCCAGGGGGACTCGCTGCAGGGAGCTCATGGGGTGACCAGGGGGCTGAACGCTCCGAGGCCAGACTCAGGAGGCCCCAAAGCAGAGCAGGGTCCTTGCCCTGGGACAGGTGCCCTGAGGGCAGACGCTGCCCAGAGTCCTGCCTGGTGTCACTCAGAGCAGGGCCAGCGCCCCCAGCCTGGGCGCCCGGGACAGCCTGTGATGGACGCCCCTTTCCTTCCCCTGCCCCAGCGAGCCAGAGGCCCCCGTACCTCTGAAGAAGAGCATCACGCCGTGCTCGTCCAGTGTGACGGCGTCAAAGCCCCCCTCGTCCGCACACCGGCTTGCCACCTCTGGGGAGGAGAGTACAGTGCAGTCCAGCAAAGGGAGCTGGGGGGAAGCCCCCCATCCTGTCCCCCAGGAACTACCCGACCTCCTCCCACCACATTCACTGACCAGACCTGCCTCCACCCCGCCCCTGCTGCCACATCCCCAGGAACCAACCCTCCCTCTCCACCATGAGAATGTGGGAATTTTCCGAGTGTTTTGTACAACAACAGTGTGTGCCTCAGTTTCCCTGTGTGCTGCACGGTTACCTGGGGTTTGGGAGGAAAAGGTGGCTTTTGTAGAGACCCAGAGATCCAGGTGGGATGGTGTGACGAAGTAGGACTGTTCTTAATGTTTCCTCTGAATAGTGTGGGGGTGCCTCAGTTTCCCCTATGAAGTTCTTAAGTATCTAGGTGATGCGATAAGGGTGTATGATCATTGCAGAGCCCTAGAGGGCAGGGGTGTGCAGGGGTCTGGACACGGAGAATGGTCCACACCCTGTTTCCTGGCAACTGATGGCCTGGGCCCTTCCCCCCTGCAAGGTGAGAACTAAAGGGTTGGAGAACAAAGGAATCCGGTGCCCTCCTGGCCCGGGAAAGGGACAAAGTCCAGAGGAGGAGGGGCTGGAGAGAGTTTCAGTTTGGGGCTGGCTGGGACATGGAGTGAAGGGCAGATGTGGTTGTCTGGCTCACTGCCCCCCAAAATGGACCCAGCTGAGGGGTCCTGTTCTCTGCACCTGCAAGCTCTGTTTTAGACCATGTTCCTGTCGTCTAAAAAACCTTCTGTTTTACTGGCTGGCTGAGAGTCACGTCTGACTGCGAAGTTGGGGAGCAGGACCCTCTGGCTTCCCCAGGACCCCGCCTGAGCAGACTTGCTGGGGGAAGCGCACAGAGGGGCAGAGGAGGCTGAATGCTCCGAGGTCAGACCCAGGAAGGTGGAGCCGGGTGAGCTGTGTGTCCTGCAGACAGGCTGCTCGCAGGAAGGCGACTGCCCCAGAGTCCTGACTGGCTTCATGGGGAGCAGCTCCAGAGCATCGCCCAGGGACTCCGTGACAACTGGTGGCAGCGGTGGGATGTACTGCACCCCATGGACGGCGCTTCCTGCAGTAAGTGACGGGGGAGCAGTAAAACGAAGGGGGATTGACGGGGACCAGGCCTGCTGAAGATTCAAAGAGAGACGGTTTCAGGGGGCGGTTAACCCCTGGGAGTGTGTGACCAGAGAGAAGGACTTTTGCAGTAACAGGGTCCCCTGGGGGATTGCAGCGAGCGGTCCCAGGGGCAGAGGAGTCTGCAGCTCGACCCTGGCAAAGAGGGGGTGACCTCGAGAAGGGCTGGCACACTAGGGGTTCTCCCTGGAGACCGTGGGGAGCTGAGAGCGCACAGGCCTGTGAGTCCACAACAACTTGGGAAGAGCGGAGTGATGGCCTGTCACCGTCTCCTTAAGAAGGACATCGTAACCCTGTGCAGAAAGAGAGGGTTGCGCATTGGGAAGTTCACCAAAGCAGAGTTAATCGTGCAGCTGGAGGAGGATGACCGCTGTAAGGAACAGATTCCTGACCCTCAATGGGGCTATAGCAGGATCTGGGAGCAGCGGAAGTGGTAGCCAGGCATCGCCAAGACTCCTGTCCCCGACCAGACGGGGGTCTTCACGATCGGGTTCCCCATCGGGGGATCGAGACGGACGGGATTGGAGCTGAGTCCGAGAGAGCAAGAGGACGGTGAGAGACAGCAAGAGCCCGAGAAAGAGCTGCAGAAGCTGCAGCAGCATGAACTGGCGGTGGGGGAGCGGAGAGGCCTAGGGGACCTCCCCGGGGTGAGTGGGGATAGACCCCGGGGGGCCAGTTCCGCAGGGAACCTCGAGACTAAATTGCTGCCCCTGGTTAAGGGGTGGGGGATGTGGATGCCACCTCACTGCCTTTGAGCAGGCTGGCGATTTGAACCAGGGGGACCCTGCGGAAAAGCCC
This sequence comes from Lepidochelys kempii, assembly GCF_965140285.1. Classification (NCBI taxonomy): domain Eukaryota; kingdom Metazoa; phylum Chordata; order Testudines; family Cheloniidae; genus Lepidochelys; species Lepidochelys kempii. Next base: position 675,940 of record NC_136380.1, on the reverse strand, counting down.
CGGTGTCTAGCTCCCTTGCTGGGTCCCAAGGCCACAGACTCCGTCAGCCAGATGGGTGGGGAGGTGGACAGGCTCCCACTCCTGACCCCAACCTATATGTCTGGGTGGAGTTTCCTGGGGCCAGGCCCTTGGACCCCCAGTGGGAGCGAAAGGTGATGGTCAATGGGGAGACATTCCTGGGGTGGCGAGATCCTGGCACAGAGAGAACTGGTGTCAGACCCTGGGTGGTGCAGCCTCAGATGCTGAGGGGCTGGGTGAGCTGGGTAAGGGTCCCAGGGACGAAGCCCCTCGCCCTGCCTATGGCCCAGATCCCTGTGCAGACCCAGGAGGGGTGGGGCTGGCTGGTCATTGGGGTTCTCCGGGATATCGGCTGCGAGACCCTGTTGTGGGGTGACTGTGTCTCTTTGGGACAGGATCCAGGCCCTACTCCTGTAACTGCCGAGGGTTTGAATTTGAATCCAGGGAACCAATCGGCGGAGAGGGAAATGGTCAGTGAAAATGCAGATGACCTGGCTGGCAGCAGGGAGGAGCTGCTTGGCTCAGGCTACCTGCCTGCCTGTAACCAGCCCCCTGGGGCTGGGTGGGACAGAGAGATGCTCCCCGCCCCCTTGCACACTGGAGGGGGGCTCACGCTGGCTCTGATGCTGTGAGGAAAGCAGGGAGCTCGCTGCCTACCCCACTGGGACAGCAAGGGCAGCGCTGAGCACAGTGGGAGCGGAGACCCCAGCTGAGTGCGGGGAGACACAGGCAGGACAGGGGATCTGTGGGGAGTGGTAAGGTGCTTGGTAAGGGAAGTTTGGATGAGCCTAGGCAGCCTTGTGAGCTGATGGCTTTGTCTAGTCAGCAGGGTGGGAAGGTGAGGAAAGTGGCAGATGAGTGTCCCTGGACCTTACCTGTTAGCTGGGTGGAGAATTGGGACAGTGAAGGAAACGTGCCTGTGTCTGTCAGGGGTATTGACTTGCCTATGGAGGGAGCTACCCTGGTCTCCAAGCAGTTGTCTGTGACCAGCCCTGTGTGCTGGGACCAGGGGAATGAGATCCCAAGCTGGGTGTCTGGGAAAGGAGAAGGTGTGTCTGGCTCTTCTTTGTCTGTGGAGCAGACAGAAGGGGCCTTTCAGCCTGTGACGGTTGAGGGTCGTGCAGTTGTCTCAGAATTGGTTCTGGATTCAGCTAAAGCCCAGGAAGGGAAGGGTCCTAAGTTTGTGTCTGCTCGGGAGAATGGCCCTGTAACTAGGGTCGCAGTTAGACAATTCTGGTGCTTATATTTTGCCTGTTGCTAGTGTGTTGTTGGAAAGGATGTAGCAACTCTGTCTAATCAGGGTGAGATCCTAGCCAGGGCACAAGGAGAGCGGGAAGGTGTGTGATTGTGTTACCTACTGAGGGTGTGGAAACCTGTAGCAAGAAGGAAAAGCTTCCTGAACTTGTGTGTGGCAAAGGGAAGGAGACTGCTTCTAACCTTTTATCTAGGAAGTCTGTCAGTTTGCCTGAAAGGGGATTGTGTAGGAATCCGCCTGATGGGCCAGAGGTGATTCTGGATGTAAGGGAGACCCAGAAAGAGTCTGTTGTTGCTCAGGAAAGTGTTCCTCTGGAGCAAGCCCTAGGTAAAGAGGGTAAGAGCAGAATTTCTGGGAGGGGTGAATTGTTGCATAGAAAAGCCCTCGGGAAAGGAATCCTCATGGAGTCTTTGCAAGCAGTTTACTGCCACTGAAGGGTGTGAAAGTGATTTAATCAAGAAAGTTTCAGTTCTTAACAGCCAGAAATTTTCTGTTGTGAATGGATCCACTGACTGTCCTGTTGAAAGACCCAGTGTGGAGAGCTTTGAGAAGGTCTCAGATGAAGTGAAAGCTGTTAAGAAAGTTAAACAGTCCTATAACCAAGTGGCTGTGTTTGGCCAGCTTGTTGGGGAGAAGACCCAATCCCAGTTTGACGCCCTGGGGTTTTGGGGTGGCCAAAGGGCAGGGGCTGCATAAACCTTCCCACATGCGGCCTGCGAGTGCTATCGACAACCCCCAACCTAAGGGAGGGCGTGAAACTGGAAGGGCCTGGTGTAACTCCTACCAAGGAATGGGAGAGATGCTGGGGCATCCATGGGAACGTTGGTGGCTTCAAACTTCCCCAGGTCACCGGCTAATGTGACCCCGCTCAGTTCGATCTCAGAGGGGGGAGAGATGTGACGAAGTGGGACTGTTCTTAATGTTTCCTCTGAATACTGTGGGGGTGCCTCAGTTTCCCCTATGAAGTTCTTAAGTATCTAGGTGGTGCGATAAGGGTGTATGATCATTGCAGAGCCCTAGAGGGCAGGTGTGTGCAGGGGTCTGGACACAGAGAATGGCCGACACCCTGTTTCCTGGCAACTGATGGCCTGGGCCCTTCCCCCCTGCAAGGTGAGAGCTAAAGGGTTGGAGAACAAAGGAATCCAGTGACCTCTTGGCCCGAGAAAGGAACAAAGCCCAGAGGAGGAGGGGCTGGAGAGAGTCAGTTTGGGGCTGGCTGGGACGTGGAGTGAAGTGCAGACGTGGTTGTCTGGCTCACTGCCCCCCAAAATGGACCCAGCTGAGGGGTCCCGTTCTCTGCACCTACAAGCTCTGTGTTAGACCATGTTCCTGTCGTCTAATAAACCCTCTGTTTTCCTGGCTGGCTGAGAGTCACGTCTGACTGCGGAGTTGGGGTACAGGACCCTCTGGCTTCCCCAGGACCCCACCTGGGGGGACTCGCTGTGGGAAGCGCACGGAGGGCAGAGGAGGCTGAATGCTCCGAGGTCAGACCCAGGAAGGTGGAAGCCGGGTGAGCTGTGTGTCCCCTGCAGACAGGCTGCTCCCAGAAAGGAGACTGCCCCAGAGTCCTGCCTGGCTTCATGGGGAGCCGTTCCAGAGCATCGCCCGGGGACTCCGTGACAGAGGGGCACCTGAGCCCAGACACCAGCCCAGGCCTCGGGTTCCTAGCAACTGACAACCCCCCCCCTTGCGCCCCCTTGCGGACCAGCTGGAGGACAAGGGCCAGGTGACCAGGTTTGCCCAGGAACTGGAACAAAGCTCGGAGGAGGGACTGGGGGTAGTGATGCGGGGGCGGCTGGACACATGTTCCTGGACAGGGATTACAGAGGGGCCGGTGGGCTCTGGGCTCTGATCCGACCCGGCTGGCCCAGGCTCTAACTCTCTGCGCTGGGTCCAGACCCCCAGGCACCCCCCTGCTGTTACCCGCTGGCTGAGTCACTGCAGAGTGAGGCAGGGGAGTGCCTGGCTCCCTTGGGGTACAAGTCTCCCACGGGGGTCCCACCCAGGGAGCTCCCAGCGTGAGGTGGGAGCTGGGGGCTCCGAGGGTCGGTCCCAGGAGGGGGGGAGCCGAGGGGCTGACCACGGGGAGTGTGACCCGGAGGGGGCTGACGCCTGCAGGGGGCCTGCCAGGGACTGTCCGGAAAGCAGGCGAGGGATCTGGGCTGGGGGATCCCTGACACACACACCCCGCTGCATCCCGACCCCCCGGCCGCAGGCTGCCCCCCGGCTGCGTCTCACCTGTGTCGTTGAGGTGGGTCCCAGCCCCATGGTGGAACCGCAGTCCGGCCTCCCCCGGTTTGCCAGGGCTGTTGTGGAGAGAAGGCAGTGTGGGTCCCGGTACCCTGAGGTCTCCTCCCCAGCTGGATCCTCTCCTTGCTGGGGCAGTGTGGGGGGCAGAGGGACCCCAGACCTCCAACAAGGGGTAGCTTTAGTCTTGGGGCCTGGGCCCTGCTGTGAGCTCCTGGGGGACGGGGCACCTGGGCGCTGGGCACCGGGTCTGGGCAGGTGTGCTCGGGACAGGTCCTGAAACACACCCACCTCTCCCGGCCTGCAGGAGCCACACCCGGGGTCTCGGCAGCTGCGTGCACGAACGCCCGCGCCCTCCTGACGTGCACCAGCGCCCGTCCCTCTCGCACCAGGGCCCGTCCCCCTCCCACATCTGTCCCTCTCGCACCAGCACCCGTCCCTCTCGCACCAGGGCCCGTCCCTCTCGCACCAGGGCCCGTCCCCCTCCCACATCTGTCCCTCTCACACCAGCACCCGTCCCTCTTGCACCAGCACCCATCCCTCTCGCACCAGCACCCGTCCCTCTCGCACCAGGGCCCGTCCCTCTCGCACCAGGGCCCATCCCTCTCGCACCAGCACCCGTCCCCCTCCCACATCTGTCCCTCTCGCACCAGCACCCGTCCCTCTCGCACCAGCGCCTGTCCCCCTCCCACATCTGTCCCTCTCGCACCAGCACCCATCCCTTTCTCACCAGCACCCATCCCTCTCGCACCAGCACCCATCCCTCTCACACCAGCACCCGTCCCTCTAGCACCAGCGCCCGTCCCTCTCGCACCAGTGCCCGTCCCCCTCCCACATCTGTCCCTCTCGCACCAGCACCCGTCCCTCTCGCACCAGCGCCCGTCCCCCTCCCACATCTGTCCCTCTCGCACCAGCACCCGTCCCTCTCGCACCAGCGCCCGTCCCCCTCCCACATCTGTCCCTCTCGCACCAGCACCCGTCCCTCTCGCACCAGCGCCCGTCCCCCTCCCACATCTGTCCCTCTCGCACCAGCACCCGTCCCTCTCGCACCAGCACCCGTCCCCCTCCCACATCTGTCCCTCTCGCACCAGCACCCGTCCCTCTCGCACCAGTGCCCGTCCCCCTCCCACATCTGTCCCTCTCACACCAGCACCCGTCCCTCTCGCACCAGCGCCCGTCCCCCTCCCACATCTGTCCCTCTCGCACCAGCACCCGTCCCTCTCGCACCAGTGCCCGTCCCTCTCACACCAGCACCCCCGCCTGCCCTTCCTCACACAAACGCTTCTGCCAGTGCCATCCCCACCTGCACACACAGCCAGGCCCTGCCCCTCGTACATGGGCCCCCCTCACACCATCCCCCCTCGCACGGGCCCTCTGGCCGCACACGCCCTCGGCCCCCTCTGCACACGTGGCAGGAGCTGTGCCCATGCCCCACGCCCCAGCTGTGCCACTCACAGGGAGTGGGCGAGCCCCAGGGCCAGCGCCCAGGCCAGGGACAGGGTGGCCACGGCACCCCGCATGCTGATCTGGCTCAGGGCTCTGGGCTGTCGCCTGCCCCTATATAGAGTGGGAGGCAGGGCCCAGAGCCCATGGCACAGCCCCCACCCCCCCAGCCCGGAGCAGCTCCAATTAACCCTGCACACGCCAGGCTCCCTGCTGCCCCGGGGACCAGCCCCACAGCCCGGAGCCGAGAGCCCCGGAGACCCCCAGAACCCAGCAGAGGCAGCCAGGTGGAATGGGGAGACTCTGCCCCCCTGGAGCCGAGCAGGGTGGGGGTTGTTCACTGTCTGCCCCAGGACTTGGCCCCCGGGGCCTTGCTGGGATGGGGTGCAGGGCTGAGCACAGGTCCACACCACCGCTGCCCCCCACCCAGGGCTGCCCCTGGGTCCCCACTGGGTAAATCCCCTGAGTGCTGGCTAGGGGCCTGGGGAGAGCTGGGGGCGGGGAGGGGGAGATGCATGGGGCAGAGGGACAGGGCGAGGGGGGGCGCTGCATGGGGGCTGCATGGGGCAGAGGGGACCGGGCCGAGGGGGCTACATGGGGCAGAGGGACAGGTGTGGGGGCTGCATGGGGCAGATGGCCGGGCTGGGGTGGGTTGCATGGGACAGAGGGACCGAGCCGGGGGGGGGGGGGGCTCCATGGGGCAGAGGGACAGGGCAAGGGGGGGTGCTGCATGGGGAAGAGGGGACCAGGCCAGGGGGTGTGTGTGCGCGCATGGGGCAAAGGCAACCGGGCCGGCAGGGCTTCATGGGGCAGAGGGACCAAGCCGGGGGGGCTGCAAGGGGCAGAGGGACAGAGCGAGGGGGGGCGCTGCATGGGGCAGAGGGGACTGGGCCGGGGGGGCTGCATGGGGCAGAGGGATGGGACGGGGGTGCTGCATGGGGCAGACGGCTAGGCCAGGGGGTACATTCCTGGCACTGTCCTGCCTGTTTCCCAGCAGCTCCCTGGGGACGCCCCGCAGGGGGGTAACCCTGGCCCCAGCTCTGTTTGCTCAGCTCAGGGCAGCGACCAAAGTGCAGGTCAGTGAGCACAGCACCCGGGGGTCAGCGCCCTGCCACCCTCCCCCACCCTGGGCCTGGGCCATACCCACCCTTACCTGGGCCTGGGTTAGGGCCCCCCCCTTCCCTGGCCATGGGGCCCTGCCTCCCTCCTGTCATGCTGGGTACAGGGCCCTGCTCCCTTTTCCTGGGCACGGGACCCTGCCTCCCTCCCCTGCTCTGGGCATGGGGTCCTGCCCCTCTCTCCCCCTCTGGGCACGGGGCCCGCCCCATTCCATTAAACTAGCCAGAGACATAAAGGGTAACAAGAAAACTTTCTACAAGTACATTAGAAGAAAGAGGAAGACCAAGGACAGGGTTGGCTCATTACTCAGTGAGCGGGGGAAACAATAACAGGGATTGTGGAAATGGCAGAGGTGCTAAATGACTTCTTCGTTTTGGTTTTCACCAAGACGGTTGGTGGTGATTGGACATCTAATGTAGTGAATGCCAGTGAATACCAGGTAGGGTCAGAAGAGGCTAAAATAGGAATAGAACAAGTTAAAAGTTACTTAGACAAGATAGATGTCTTCAAGTCACTGGGGCCTGGTGAAATGCATCCAAGAACACTCAAGGAGCTGACTGAGGAGAGATCTCAGCCATTAGCGATTATCTCTGAGAAGTCATGGAAGACGGGAGAGATTTCAGAAGACTGGGAAAGGGCAAATCTAGTGCCCATCTCTAAAAAGTAAAATAAGGACAACCCAGGGAATGACAGCCCAGTCAGCTTAACGTCTGTACCCAGAAAGATAATGGAGCAAATAATTAAGCAATCATTTTGCAAACATCTAGAAAATAATAAGGTGATAAGTAACAGTCAGCATGGATTTGTCAAAAACAAATCGTGTCAAACCAACCCGGTAGCTTTCTTCACCAGGGTAACGAGCCTTGTGGATAGAGGGGAAGCGGTAGACGTGGTATATCCTGACTCCAGTAAGGCTTTTGATACTCTCACAAACAAACTAGGGAAATGCAACCTAGATGGAGCTACTATAAGGTGGGTACAAAACTGGTTGGAAAACGGTTCCCAGAGAGTAGTTATCAGTGCTTCACAGTCATGCTGAAAGGGAATAACGAGTGGGGTCCCACAGGGATCAGTTCTGGGCCTGGTTCTCTTCAATATCTTCACTGATTTAGATAATGGCATACAGAGTACACTTACAAAGTTTGTGGACAATACCAAGCTGGGAGGGTTGCAAGTGCTTTGGAGAACAGGATTAAAATTTAAAATGATCTGGACAAACTAGAGAAATGGTCTGAAGTAAATAGGATGAAATTCAATAAGGACAAATGCAAAGTACCCCACTTAGGAAGGGACAATCGGTTGCACACATACAAAATGGGCAATGACTGCCTAGAAAGGAGAACTGCAGAAAGGGATCTATACGAGTCAACAGTGTAATGCTGTTGCAAAAAAAGCAAACATAATTCTGGGCTGGATTAGCAGGAGTGCTGTAATCAAGACACAGGAAGTAATTCTTCCACTCTACTCCGCGCTGATTAGGCCTCAACTGGAGTATTGTGTCCAGTTCTGGGTGACACATTTCAGGAAGGATGTGGACAAATTGGAGAAAGTCCAGAGAAGAGTAACAAAAATGATGGAAGGTCTAGAAAACATGACCTGTGAGGGAAGATTGAAAAAATGGGATTTGTTTAGTCTGGAAAAGAGAAGACTGAGAGGCAATGGGCTTACGTTGCAGCAAGGGCGGTTTAGGTTGGACATTAGCTAAAGCTTCCTAATTGCCAGGGTGGTTAAGCCCTGGAATAAATTGCCCAGGGAGGTGGTGGAATCTCCATCATTGGGGATTTTTAAGAGCTGGTTGGACAAACGTCTGTCAAGGATGGTCTAGATAATACTTAGTCCTGCCACGAGTGCGGGGGACTGGATGTGACAAAGTTGGGGATGTTTGTGGTGATTTACATGAAGAGCATGTGTGCGCCTCAGTTTCCCTGTGTCCTGCACGTTTAACAAGGTGGTGGGAGAGGGGGGTTGTTGCAGAGGACAAGGTGTGACCTCGCCTAGCAACCGGGACCCCGGACAATGGCCTGGAGACGGGGAACCCCAACACCTGGTGACTAAGAGGCCCACCCCAGCTTGGCCGATAGCCGGGTCTGGGCAGTGGGAGGACCCCGGTGACCGGACCAGCGGGTCCCGCCGGGGGGGAACAAAGGGCGGAGGAGAGGGGCCCCAGCGACCGAGACAAAGGGCAGAGGCGGGGCTTGGGGGCGGTGATAGGGGGGCTCGGCAGGGGGGAGGGAGCGGGCAGAGCCGCCCTGGATGCGGGACAGCCCTAAATGGGCTGGGCTGGGGGAGGCCAGGCCTGAGGCCGGGCACTTTCCTGTGCTGGGTTCAGACGCTCACTAAACCCTCCTGTGTTACGCTGGCCCAGAGTCGCTCCAGTCTAGAGATTGGGGGCAGCGGGGGGGGGAGGGCCCTGGGGGTCCAGAGCGAGGGGACTCCTTGATGGGGCCCATGGCACAGACAGGCGTGCTGAGGCTCAGGACTTGTCTACACTACCCACAGGAGCAACGGGCAGCGGGGGTCGATTTATCGCATCTAGAGGCGATAAATTGACCCCTGAGCGCTCCCCCGTTGACGCCGGGACTCCACCGGAGCGAGAGGCAATGGGGGACCGTCAGCCGTCGACTCCGCGCAGCGAAGACACTGCGGTGAGTAGATTGAAGTACGTCAACTTCAGCAACACTGGTTTCGTAAAAAGAACAGGAGGACTTGTGGCACCTTAGAGACTAACCAATTTATTTGAGCATGAGCTTTCGTGAGCTACAGCTCACTTCATCGGATGCTGTGCTGTGGAAAGTGTAGAAGATCTTTTATACACACAAAGCATGAAAAAATACCTCCCCCCACCCCACTCTCCTGCTGGAGTTGCATATCTTAGATCGAAACACACACACCCTTCCCCCCGAGTGTAGACCAGCCCTCAGAGAGGTGCAGTTCCAGGAGGCCGGGGGGCTGGACCCCTGAGAGAGAGTGGCCCCTCGAGAAGGGCTGTCGCACTGAAGGGGGCTCCCCCCAGGGACCACACGGGGCCGAGCGTGGGCGCGACCGGGGGTCCGTGGCACTGGACGAGCTGACCTCTCGAGGGCCCTTCCGGTCCTGTGATTCTCTGGTCAGTGCCAGGGGCTTGGAGGATGATCTTCGCAGCAGCAGACTGAGTGGATCTGGGCAGCCAGGATGACACTGGATCAGGTGTCCCAGAGCCGCACGATCGGTGCTACACCCCCTGCTTCGGAAAAGTCTTTTTGAGGGAACCTTCAGCGTGCCAGAGGCGAGGCCGGAGAGCGGGGGGGCAGGGATGGAGACACAAGAGACCTGGAGGAGAGTCTGAGCTCTGTGGGTGGCTCTGCCTCGGGCTGGAGAGGTGATGCAGGATGTATCCACAAGCCTTCGCCAGAGCCAAGCGGGAAGGAGCTGGAGCCCAGGGCTGAGGTACAGGCAGGCTGGGCTTGTGGCCACGGGGACCGAGAAAGGAGGGAACAGGGAGGGTTTGTGGAGGGAGATTTAAGTCTCCAGTTTTGCCATGTGGTGCTCGAGCTGCCCCTGCAGAGACAGGCCAAGGCCGCCCTTTGCACCGGAGAGGCCAGGCTGGAGCAGAGGCCGGGTTGGAGCAGAGGTTGGGCTGGATCAGGGAGGCCAGGCTGGAGCCGGGAGGCTGGGCTGGAGCGGAGGCCGGGCTGGACCAGGGAGGCCGGGCTGGAGCCGAGGCCTCAGGGAGGCTGGGCTGGAGCCAGGAGGCCGGGCTGCAGCAGAGGCTGGTTCATTTGTGTTTGCAGACAAGGTGACCCAGAGACAAGGGCAGAGCATTCTCAGGAGGCTGGTTTGCAATTTTTTCCGTCCCCCGCTGGGCTCCTCCCCCGGTCCTTCGTTCCGAGCAGGGTCTCGAGCCCCCCAGGGGAGAACGGGGGCTCTGAATCCCAGCGACGGAGCGGCTGGATGGAGTGGCTGCACCCAGTGTCAGTTCGTATAAGTACATGGCACAGGGTCCTGGACCCGCAGGCCGGGAGGGGCCCAGGGGGCATTGGCTGGTCCCGTCCCTGCACTCAGGGCAGGGCCAGGCATGACTCGGCTTGTTGGGTTCTGAGCCTGCAGCCTGGGTGATGAATTTCCAGGGCTACAAAGTGGAGCTCAGACGTTGGGCTGCAGCACAGTGACAGGGGGCAGGGCGGCGAGGGCTCTCCCGGCTCCCCCCAGCCTCGGCTCTCCCTGCCGGTGGCCTCCAAGCACCCGGCATTGGCCGACCAGGAAGAGACGCATGACAGGTGCGGCCCTGAGAAATCCTGCCCAGAATGTCCCGCATCCCGTGGGCGGAGAGGAAACAGGGAGGGGATTGACCCGGCGGCCAAGGCCGGTGGTGGGTGCTATGGGGGGCTCCCTGCCTGCAGGGTCCTGCTGGGAGCGTCTCGCCACCAAGGGACTGTCTGGCTGTGTCACGTCTCTGTGTTTGACTCCCCAGGCTGGTCTCTGGGGTGCAAGGAGGGGGTGGGGACGTAAAACCAACCTTCAGGGGGACGAGCCAGAGGGGAACGGGCCAAGTGTCTGGCAGCTAGGAGCTTGGGGAGGGGGATTTGGGGAGACTCAGGGTCACCCTGCAGGGACTGACAGGGCTGGGGAGAGCCAGGGGATCAGGGCTCTGAGTTCAGGCTGTGCAGAGTGAAGCCCTCCAGGTTGCTGACCAGCAGTGACAGGACCCCTCACTGCACTGGGGGCCCCCAAAACATCAGACACCTTCACCAGGATCCAGCTGAGGTCTGAGAGCTCCCCCGTCCCTGTGTCACCAGGGCGGGGACTGGTGAGCGCAGTGTGGCGGGGCCAGTCACCATCGCTGAGACCAGGCCGGCTGGGGTATCAGATTGGCTCGCACGGCGTCTGGCGTTTGGACTCTGCTCCGCTGCACGTGTGGCCAATGCTCCAGGGGCACGTCTGCACCCCGGCTCCTCACGTTCACACGGGATTTCGTCATCACACATTTGTAACAAAAAAATAATCTCCCTTTTGGGCGGCTTCTCGGATTCCCAGGACAGGGCTGTGCCTGCAGCTTTGGGACAGGCCTGGGGAGGAACCCCCCGATGACCCAGACCCCCAAGGATTCCTGTTCTCCCTCCAGGGCCGGCCATGCGGCCTCACCACCTCCTCTTAGCTCCAGCCTCCTGCGACTCCGGTCAGAGACCTTTACACTCTGCAGGGAATCTTGTGCCTGTCTTGGTCGTCCTCCCTGGGGAGACCCCATGCTCCGCTGGCCAGAGCTTCCCGGCTGGGGGCGTTGAGTGGTTCAGTCCTTGGAGTCCTCATTGTCCTTCGGGTCCTGCACTGATATGGGCTGGTCCTAGCCAGTCCAGACGCCCCGTCCTATCGTCCCAGACGGCTACAGGACGCAAATGCCTCAGCTCTCCTGCTCTGCCCCATGAGCAGCCCCTGAGCCCTTCTGCAGCCCTGGGGCAGCAATCCCTGGCCGGTCAGCCACTGTTGTGCCATAAAGCTATTGCAGATGAGTCCCACATCTTCACTGGGTGTTTGCTGGCCCTGTGGCAATGTCCAGGAGCGGTTCACGGTCAATTGCACGCAACATCAGACACGCAGAAATAAAGACATGAAACTTTTTATACCCTTGGATTATGTCCAAAGTCTCCTTCTCTACCTGATAAGCTATTACCAGCAGGACAGTGGGGTGGGAGGAGGTATTGTTTCATGATCTCTGTGTGTATATAAAGTCTGCTGCAGTTTCCACGGTATGCATCCGATGAAGTGAGCTGTAGCTCACGAAAGCTCATGCTCAAATAAATTGGTTAGTCTCTAAGGTGCCACAAGTCCTCCTTTTCTTTTTGCAAATACAGACGAACACGGCTGTTACTCTGAAACTTCTCTATCTGAGCACCGTGAGAGGGAAGCCAGGGGTCTGACTCCTCTGATAACACCCTGCTGAGGGCACCTGTGACAGCTCCGGCCTGCTCCACACCACACAGGTGTGGACACGTCTCCCTAGGGAGAAGCGCCCCATTCCAGCCAGGCAGGAACACCCCCTTCCGAGGGCGTTGTGCCATGGTCCATGTATTCAGAGTAGCAGCCGTGTTAGTCTGTATCCGTAAAAAGAAAAGGAGGACTTGTGGCACCTTAGAGACTAACCAATTTATTAGAGCATGAGCTTTCGTGAGCTACAGCTCAGTTCATCAGATGCATGCAGTGGAAAATACAGTGGGGAGATTTATATACACAGAGAACAGGAAACAATGGGTGTTACCTACACACTGTAACCAGAGGGATCAGGTACGGTGAGCTATTACCAGCAGGAGAGCAGGCAGGGGGACCTTTTGTAGTGTTAATCAAGGTGGGCCATTTCCAGCAGTTGACAAGAACGTCTGGGGTGGTCAGGGGGAGATAAACATGGGGAAATAGTTTTACTCTGTGTAATGACCCATCCACTCCCAGTCTTTATTCAAGCCTAAGTTAATTGTATCCAGTTTGCAAATGAATTCCAATTCAGCAGTCTCTCGTTGGAGTCTGTTTTTGAAGTTTTTCTGTTGTAATATCGCAACTTTCATGTCTGTGATTGCGTGACCAGAGAGATTGAAGCGTTCTCCGACTGGTTTATGAATGTTATAATTCTTAACATCTGATTTGTGTCCATTTATTCTTTTACGTAGAGACTGTCCAGTTTGACCAATGTACATGGCAGAGGGGCATTGCTGGCCCATGATGGCGTAGATCACATTGGTGGATGTGCAGGTGAACGAGCCTCTGATAGTGTGGCTGATGTGATTAGGCCCTATGATGGTGTCCCCTGAATAGATATGTGGACACAGTTGGCAACGGGCTTTGTTGCAAGGATAGGTTCCTGGGTTAGTGGTTCTGTTGTGTGGCGTGTGGTTGCTGGTGAGTATTCGCTCCAGGTTGGGGGGCATGTATTGAGATCGGCACGGCGTGAGTGTCAACGCCGCATTACTCATGTCAACCATAGCAGTCCTCCAGCAGCTGCCCCACAATGCCCCCACTCTGACCGCTCTGGCCACCATTGTGAACTCCACTGCCCAGGGGTCACAGAGACCAGACCCCCCTGGCGTGGATTTCGGAAATTCCCTTTCCTGAGAGCAGCTCTCCACTGGTGTGTGCAGTGTCCTGCTGGCTACGCGCTCCAGACGCACTCCTGCCTGGTGCTCACGGGAGATGCTGGATCTCCAGGGCCGGTGGGGAGAAGCACCGTTCCGATCCAGCTGTACGTCAACAGCTGCGATCTGGTTGCTCGGGCGGAGCAGGAGAAGGGGCGCGTCAGGGCCCAGAAGCAGAGCCACAGGAAAGCCAAGAAGCTGGGGCAGGTGTCCCGGAACGCCAGGGAGGCCGACCATCGACGCGGTTGGCTTTGACGTATTGCTGCGTGCCGTACTTGGTGAAGACAGTGAGCTCAATAACTCCCGGAGCTCTGGGGCACTGCTTGGCTCAGTCGGTGCCCGCTGGGTCCCATTGTTTCCTTTGTTACTCATAGATGTAGCCTGCAAAGGCAGAGAATGGGCCACTTGACACAAGACCAGCGTGACAGGAGCGTTGCCTATTCACCCAAAGCAGATCGCTGGGGAAGGCAGTCCACGGCTTTTTAGGATACAATTTTTTCAATTTTACTCACTAAAATCATAGGGGAAACCATCGACCACTTTTTAACCCTGAGTCCCTTTTATCCCATAACGTGTTTTGGTTTGTGTTTGAATTCTGCAAGAGAACTGAGTCCGGAACTAAGATACCAAAAGAACCCAAACCCAAGGATGCAATAGTCTCCATACTCCGATGCCCTCTGCAGAAGTTCCTCCTCACTTAGGGAGGGAGACCAATGGACTTTTGAAACGTTACCCCTAAACTATTGCTAAGACTATCGTGCATATACGGGGCGGGGTGGGGCTGCTGTTTGAAAACTGGGAACAGCACAATCAAGGATTCCAAAGCACATTACTTGAAGTGACTGGACTAAGGGAAGTTGCTATAAAGGTTAGCCATAATGTTAATGTCACCAAATCACTGGCCATGCTCTGGAACTGCTCCATACAAAGCCAGGCAGGACTCTGTGGAAGCCTCCTCTCCCTGAGCAGACTGTCCCCAGGGCAAGAAGCTTCCACAACTTGGACCCTCCTGGATCTGACTGGTATGATTTAGTTGGGGATCGGTCCTGCTTTGAGCAGGGAGTTGGACTAGATGACCTCCTGAGGTCCCTTCCAACCCTGATAGTCTATGACCTTGGAGCATTCAGCCTCCTCTGCCCCTCCGTGCACTTCCCACAGCGAGTCCGCCCAGGCGGGGTCCTGGGGAAGCCAGAGGCTCCTGCCCCCAAACTCCGCAGTCAGACGGGACTCTCTGCCAGCCAGTAAAACAGAGGGTTTATTAGATGACAGGAACATAGTCCAAACCAGAGCTGGTAGGTACAGGAAACAGAACCCCTCCGTCAGGTCCATCGTGGGGCCAGGGAGGCCAAACTATGGGTCTGAGCCTCCCTCTCTTTCCCCAGCCAGCTCCAAACTGAAACTCTCCAGCCGCTCCTCTGGCCTTTGTCTCTTTCCTGGGCCAGGAGGCCACCTGATCCCTTTGCTCTCCAATCTCTTCAATTGGCACCTTGCAGGGGGGAAGGGCCCAGGCCATCAGTGGCCAGGAGATAGTGTGTCAGCCATTCTCTGTGCAGACACCATCCCACTGGCCCTCTAGGGCTCTGTAACAACCACACCCCCTTATCCCACTGTTGCCGGCACTGGGTGCCGAGAGGCTGAACAACAGCTTGAGTTGGTTCGTTACCCGGTGTGCTACACCCAATAATCACAACGAGGTGGAGAAGCAGAAAAGTTTATTTGCAGCTGCAAAAAGGTACAGGGAGAATAAAATCTCAAATCCTGCACAACAGAGCAGGAAGTTACACAGGCTTTTATACATCCTTTTTCCCAGCATACTTATCCAATAGCAAGCTGCCCCAAGTATCCATATAGCCAGCCAATCCAGTTCCCAGCTAGTTCCCTGATTCTCTGTATCATTTGTTAAACTATACATAAAGCTGCTTTATTCAGCATTGTTCTTCCATATCTCCCCTGTTTGGCCTTGCTTAGTTTCAGGCAGTCTGACTCTGCAACATACTGTTGCAGATTCTCAGCATAACTGCTGTGTGTGCCTCCAGGCGGGGGGGCCAAGGACACTTGGGCCTAGTACGCAGAGCTGCTGCGAGTGCCTCCAGGCAGGAGGGGGGGCCAAGGACACCTGGGCCTAGTGCGAGGGGGCTTCATCGACACTCGTGGTCTTCCATCCCCTTGAGTTACCTAGTGGCCATGCCCCAGTGTCCCCAACACCACCACCTAGATACTTAAGAAATGCATAGGGAAAACTGAAGCACACACACAGTATTCAGAGAGAATAGTAAGAACAGTCCCACTTTGTCACAGCTAATGAGGGGCTTTTTACCATTTTTAAAGACCAAGGCTAAAGGCTTTATGTAAAAAGAGGTAATTCAATTTCTGGTACAAAACTAAAAGTGAATAAGGATGGCTGTTAACTTTGCGTACAGTCTGTAACTAAGGAAATCTACCTGCATGTATGACGGAGCCCGTGGGAGCTAGCTGAGGTCACTCAATCAGGGTGATCTGCAAACAGACCAGGGCAGACAAACCCCAAACGCTGGTGGATATTCCACTACTGAGATTTACCCAGCCAGCCCAAAACAGCTTCTGTATCACCTCCCTGGTTACTCAGATGTCCAAATAATGCAGTTCCCTTAAAGTGCCCAGCCTCTGGCCTCCATCCAGACACGCCTGTCAAACATAGGATAATAAATTCTGAAAATCTTATTTCATCATGTAAAAGAAAAGGTTCTCCTGACCCCAAAGGATCAGCCACACACCCAGGTCCAATTAGAACTTAGATCTTACCCAAAATACACACTTATAGTCAATTCTTGTTATCTAAGCTAAAATTTATTTAAAAAGAAAAGATCAATTATACAGACAGACTTGAATTCAATTCTTGAGGTCTTAAGATACAGAGCGGAGATGAGTTTGTAGTGGCCAAAAGCTCTTTTAGAAATAGTCCAGAGGTCATAGTCCAATGTCCATGTTCAGGGTGACTCCAGTCAGTGACACGGGATCTCAATTCTTATGGCTCAGGGTTCCCCCTCTTGAAACCCAAAGCAGATATGAGATGAAGAAGGATCGTGTCCCAGGGTTTTTATACATTTCCTGTAGCCTTTTGGCCTGAGAAGACAATAGGCTTAACTTTCCTTCTCCCAAACATCCTGGCAATTAGCCCAGGATAATTTATCCATTGAACAGTTCACATACAGGTTACCACAACCTTCAAAGAGACATGTAGACAATAACACTATTCCACTCAAATGTCTTCCTAAATGTTAATATTCCATTTTTGATCTTTGACTCAAAGCTATAGCCATAGACAAGACTTGTTTGCTGACATTGCAAGACCATATCTCTAACAATGTGGGCTGCATGTCAAAGCTCTCTTTATTTACGTCGCTTGGCCCTGGGTCAGGTCAGTCTGGGAGTTAATTAACTCTTTCTGGCCCTGTCACCTTTCAATGAGATGTTATATGACACTCATAATGTCACAGCATGTTCCTGTTGCCTGGTGTTTTAACAGTTTGTTAAAACTTTACATTGTTGAGATTTTGAAAACACCTTAGGGACGTAGAAGAGTGTGGGGGAAAAGTCCCGTCTTCCCTCCGGGATGAAGTGTTTGCTTGTAACATAAGCCAGTATTTCTCTGAACTCTGCCTGGGTGTGTTTTGTCTAAAGCTTTCTTTGTGCTTTACGAGTGATACGCTTTTAAGAAGCAGACAGGCAACACTTTCAAAAACCAGCTAACGCTTTATTTCCTGGAAGGCTGCTGTATTTCTACCAAGACTTTGCATTACAGGCAGCATCTCTCTTTCCATTCCTTTGTGTGAGGCGCTGTATTTTTTAAATGGACCAAGGCTCGATGGCCACACCTCCATGGTCATGTGGCACATTCTGATTGGTTCAAGACAATGCATTCTATGATGTCGCCATAGAATAGCTTCTGAGGGGCTCAGCCAAGAGGCCTGGTTTGCCCCAGGCTGGCTGAGCCCAAAATTGTTGGCAGTTGCCGAGACGTGGTTTTCTCCTCTCCCTGCCACCTACTCAGTGACAGGCCCTTTGTTTTGCCTCTTTCTGTAGCAGGCTAAGAGGCATTTGCTTTTCTTAGCTGCTCTTCAAGCCTCTCGCACTTCGTGCCGTGTTTATTTCCTGTATTTTTATGTATAAAGTCTGAAAAATAGGCGCGTGGAGGGCAGGACATAAACCAAAAAGGGGTGTGGAAACCTGTCAGAGTACAGAGTCCTTAACGACTCATTTCCCATTAAAACAGAGGTTTTCAAACTGTGGGTCGGGATCCCAAAGTGGGTCGCGACCCCATCAGGGCCAACGTTAGACTTGCTGGGACCCAGGGCTGAAGCTGAAGCCTGAGCTCCACGCCCGCCTGGGGCAGCGGGACTCAGGGCCCCCCCTCCCCCGGGGCCATGTAGTAACTTTGCTATCAGAGGGGGGTCACGGGGCAACGAAGTTTGAGACCCCCTGCGTTAGAATGATGTGCTGACGGCCCCGCCCCGCAGAACACCTGAGCCGGGCAAGGAGGTCATGACGTGTCCAGTGAGATCCTGCAGCCAGCGCTGCATGGGACCGGGAGCACAGGGCCCGGAGAGCAAACGCTGCAGGCAGCCTGGGGAAGGGAAACGCGGAGAAGAAAAAGGCCGAGGAGTCCCAGCAGGAAAAGCAGAGGGGAGGCTCCAGGACGTGTGGGGGCTTCTCCAGCAGCAAGCACGGCGGCTGCAGACTCTGGTGGACCTCCTGGGCTGGCCTCCCTCCGCAGCCCGTGGAGAACTGCACTGCAGCACCTGCCGGGCCCCCTCACCATTCCACATGGCACCAGGGGCCACCTCCCTTCCCCTTCCCCTCCTCCTCCCCCCGGGGGGACGCCCACCGCCTGGTGACAGCCGCGGTTGCTGTATGTCCAGGTGGCTGTTCTTTCCCTCGTTAATATGTTCATGGAGAAGAACCTGAACGCTTCATGTATTTGTTTTAAATTGCTCCGGGGGGTTGCACTGGTTTAATACTGAATACAATTCTGAAAGTTGGAAAACGATCACGGTTCTGAGCTCCCAGCATATGCTGCAGAGAGACCCCACGTGTTACCGCTCGGTGTGACGCAGCTCCCAGGCTCAGTGACACACCCCGTGTGACAATCGCACGAGTGCAGAACACAGTCCCTAGCAGGCAGGGCCAGGGAGCGCACCGGGCACCACGGCACCCGGGATTCTTCAGACAGGCATGAAGATCACAGGCTACAGATCGCATTATGGGATGCAGACGCTGCATGCTGGGAAGTTGAGCCCTGGCTCCCACTCACCCGGCGTCTCTGCTCCACCCTGCATTGCCAGAACGTCCCAGCAGCCCCTGCGCTGGACGGTGGTGGTGGCACGCGGGGGCAGCCAGCCCCGGTGCACGGCCCTGCCCATGGCACAGGCAGCCTGGTGAGCAGGTGCTGCGCCGACGTGGCGAGGACCCGGGGACGCACCAGCTCAGGAGCCCCACGCGCCGCGGGGGCCGAGTGCATCAGCAAACGCTTGTAGCGTAGCCGTGGCCGCAGGTTTGCTCCTCCTGGCCTAGTACCACAGCGGGGGAGGGCAGGCTGTTTCACTGAAAAACATCCTCAGTTTCTCAGACTCTTTATGACGCTTTGCATCTCCTCTCCACAGGACACCTTTGCATGCCCTGCCCTGCCTGGGCAGCTCAGTCAGGCTCCAATTTCCCCCCGTGGGTCCCTGTTCGAAGGAAACTCCGCTCTCCTCTCTCGGCTGCTGGGGCAGGTGTGGGGGCCTTTTCTTTCAGCGTCTCTAACTGGGGTCCTGGCAACCCCTTGGCAAATTAACAAATGTCCCATTAGCTTCCCGGCGGGCAGCCCGTGTGCCTGGTGCCGCAGCTGTGTCCGTTGCTCCGGGGAAGAATCCACTGGTGCTGTCGTCACCCTCTGAATCCGGGCGGTGCACTCGGTGTTTGCCAGCTCCTGCAGGAACTGAAATGGGTCCCACCACTTTGCATCTGTTCCCATAGACTGGGCATTGGCTGGCTTGTGCTGGTTGTCACAGTGTGTGCAGCTCCATGCGCGGCTCTGGCTAGAGGCTTTGAGAGCTGTGTGGCTTTCTGCCTCAGGCCTCTGTTGGAGCCTGTCATGTCCAGTGTCAGAGCACGGGCCACCCTGCACAAACGTCACTCTGGGCTGGGCAACTTCTGGGGTTTGGCAAATCCTAATGGCCTTGTAGTCACGCAATAATCTGAGCTTTTCATTCCGATTCCCACCGTGCTTTGGTCTCTGATCAGGGACTCAGTTAACTCCCTAAACTTGGCTGTTCAGCCTCGGGTCAGCTGCGAACTCCCCATCATTTCTGCTGCCTGAGTGGACTGAAACCATTAAACCCGCCTGTGACACCTGGCATCCCCATAGTCCCCACTGTCATGGAGTGAGGCTAGGTTTTGTACAAAGTGTCATTCTAAACGTGCTGGCCAGTCGTATCTCGCTGGATTGTACCTGCTACCTCTGGTAAGATGAGGCCCTGAACCATAAACCCTTGGTATCTGAGGCCCGGGATGGGGCCTGAGGCCCAAAGTAAAGGAATGGTTAAGACTTTGCTACCATAAAGCAAAGTTCAGCTGGGAGCCAGAGGCAGGCCCGGCTCACAGAAGCTGCCAAGAAGAAGGCTGCTAGTTGCATATATATACATACCTAAAGGGGACCAAGCACTAATAGGATAAACATGGACAAGGATGGCACCAGAACGGTCCGCTACGAACACTTCCCACAGAGATAACGAGGAACAGGCTGACCCATCCTAAAGACAGGGTCAGAAGGACAATACGATGGATAGACTTGTTTCTTGGAACCAACCTGTACCAGGAGAGAGGCAGCACCCCAACACAGAGGGGCTGGACCTCCATGCGTCAGGAGTGATGTGTAACCTGTTTGTACCTGTGTACAAGAACGCACCTCTGAGGGGTTGACTTTGTCTGGCCTAGGGAGCAGTGGAGAGTACCGCCACTGACTGAGCTGTGTCCATTGCCGGGGGGCACATATTCGTAGTGTGTCCAGTAGAGTCTGCCGGAAACTATTTCTGTGCTTCGTTTGGCAATAAACCTGGCCGGTTGCCTTCGTACCTTACTGGAGTCTGTGGTCATTGGGGGTCCTCTCGGGGTCTGCTGTGTCAGCGATCTGCAGAGCCGGGGCAGCACGCAGGGAGAACACACACGCAGCCGACTGTTATCATCACTGGACAGAGCAGAGCACCACCCCGGTGACGTCTGACCGTCCGCAGGTGACAGCAGCTGGGTGTGTCCTACCTGTGTGAATGCTGGTGAAAGTGCAGCTGGGGGGCTTTGCAGCTTGTCACAGCAGCACGGTGTAAGCGGGAGTCCAGGCTGGTGGGCCGGGGGGCTCAGTGGTACCCCAGTTCCAGGTGGTACCCCGGGGGGACGCATCACATTGCTGAGTGCAGCAGAACCAGCGAATATTGGAAACCGGCACCCCTCTGCGCAGCACCTTCTCATGGGCAGAATGAATTCCCTCCATCGTCTCCAAACTTCCAGAAAGCTTGAGCATTTAGCTGCTCCGTTCTCCCCCTCAGGGCTTGGCCTTGGTTTCTGTTTGCTCCGGGAGACACACGGTGGGTCAGTAACATCCCTCCGGGCCCAAGGGGCTTCAGACAGACCCTCCACTCAGGACCCTTCCCTGCTCCTTCTGCACCACAGAGCAGGAGCCTCAGCAGCCCCTGCCCGACCTCCTGCCTGCAGGACTAGCCCCCAGAAGGGTCCCCTTCCCGCTGCCAGACCCCACTGCTGCCCCCCACCAGCTACGTCCCTCTGCTCCTTGGGGAGGACGGGCCCTGTCTCGAGGGGGGTCCCGCTGCTGCCGGAACACAACCAAAAAGCAACGAGCTGCACGAGACTCCCTCCCCTCCGGGTGCCAGGAACCGGCCCTTGCCCAGCGCCCACGCCCGCAGAGCTGTGCAGCTCACATCTCTGTGCACCAGCCGCGCCGTCAGCAGGGACAGAGGCCTGCTCCTCGCAGGCCCCGGGAGGGTGAAGTCACGGCGGGGGCTTGACAGACCCCCTGGAGGAGAGGCACCATCCCCCAGGGAGGGCAGCCGGGCACAGCCCGAGCGCCAGGTGTGTCTCCTGCAGGCCCCTCAGGCTCTGCCCAGCGAGTGATGGCACCTCTCCCAGCTCTGGGTCCGCGGGGAGCAGGGTGAACCTGGGTGCGGTGGGGAACCTCTCCGGGAGCAGGGCAGGAGGAAGCAGGGCTGGGAGAGGTGCCCCCCTCGCCACCCAGCCCAGAGGAGCCAGGTCCAGCCCCCAGAGCGGCCCCCTACGTTCCCTCTCAACTGCACGGCCGCACAGGTGCTCAGGGCTGCGGCGGGGAGAACGTCTGCAGCCAGGTTAAGAGAGCAGCAGCCATGAGCTGAGACGCAGAAACTCACATCCCCACAATCCCTCTAAATGACATTGAAACAATGGACTATCCGGCGGCGAAGAAGGAGACCCCGTCCTAATGGCCCCCGCTAGCACCAGGTACAGAAACGGATCTTAAGCTGGTTAAAGAAAACTTGGTTTGATAGTGTCTGTCTGGAAAGAAATCACTTCTCAAGAGTTGGGGTTGTGAAATCCTCATTTCTTTATTGTTTTGTCATTCTGCTCCCCACTTCCCTATGGTTTGTCTGTCTGGTCTCTGCCTGGTGCTTGGATTGTTTCTGTCTGTTACATAATTGATGTTGCTGGGCGTAAATGAATTCAGGGGTGGGGTAGGAGAGGTTCGAGAACGTTGTTACCCTTGGTTGGAAGTGGTTTGTAAAATGTTAGGGTAACGAGTGGTTAAGGTCTCGCTAAGCAGGGCTCAGACTGAAGGCTGCAGGGCAGGTGGTGTCAGGGAGCTGGCAGCCAGCTACCACAAGACACACTCCTTCCTGCGGGAGGCAGGGGATAACGGGGCGACCCCTGGGCACCCCGAGAACCGTCACAACAGGTGAGGAGGTGGCTGGGCGCTGGTGAGTTTTTCTTGGACCCTGTTGT
Organism: Lepidochelys kempii; assembly: GCF_965140285.1. NCBI lineage: Eukaryota > Metazoa > Chordata > Testudines > Cheloniidae > Lepidochelys > Lepidochelys kempii. Next base: position 653,761 of record NC_136380.1, on the reverse strand, counting down.
ATTTAGCAGCTACTCGGGCTGTTTGAACGTTGTGGGTGGAGCTGTCCCCTTAAGGACAAGGTGGGAAATGGTCGAAAGTTACCTGGGTAAGTTCCCCATGCGTCCCGCTGATCGCCCGCGGCTGGCAGCCTCCCCTCAGGACCCCCGGACGCTCACCGGCGAAGCACACCGGAGCTGGCTGGTGCAGGGCTCAACGGGGATGGGGGGGGTCAGGACCCCCCTGGGCTCTTTGCTTTTCCTACTCCCATCCCCCAAGGCCCCTGTGAGTGGGGGCACGACCTGGGGTCAAATCAACGCTCTCCACAGGCCGGAGTAAGGTCTAGTCCTCCCATTTGCCCCAGGGAATCCAGGCACCATCCAGCGTCTTCACTCCCAGCCCCCCAGGTAATTTTCACGGTGTGACGGAGCAGGGAGTGGGGCGCATTGACCTGGGGATGTCCCGTGGGAGTTTGACTGGGACTGGCTGCATCGGTGCTGGATGGTGGGGGTGACGCCTCTTGGGGGACGATACCTGATCCTGTAACCTGAGCCTGGGAGGGAGGAGGGGGGGGCTGGGCTGGGGCCAGGTGACACCTTTGACCAGGAAACTGGACAAAGGCTGAAGGAGCAGCTGGGGGGGGGGCAGGGTGAGGCAGCGTGAAGGGGTTTCAGTTTGGGGCTTGCTGGGCCAATAAAGGGAGGCCCAGCTGGGGCTCTAGGCTCCCCACCCATCAAGACAGACCTGACTGAGGGGTCCTGGTCTCTGCACCTACAAGCTCTGCTTTAGACCATGTTCCTGTTGGCTAATAAACCCTCTGTGGTGGGCGGAGAGTCCTGGGGAACTGCAGGAAGTGGGGTGCAGGCCCCGACTCCCCCACGCTCCGTGACACCCTGTACGGCTGCAGCTTGCTGGGGCATGGGGGCGACAGAGTCCACAAGTCAGCGCCACGCGAAGGCACCCAGGACGAGCACACCTGGCGGGCCCGGGACCCAACGCGAGTGGCGCGTTTGCTGGCAGCCGGATTCCTTAGCTCCGTCACGAAACGCTGCTGGAGGCGGGAACACGAGGCCTGGCGGGGGCTTTGGCGTTCCCCACTGGCTGAAGTGAGTGACGCGTGTGTCAGGCGGGCACAGCAGCAGAGCCCAGCCCTGAGCGAACCCAAACCTTGGTGGCCAGAGGGAGCCCCGGAGCCCACGGCCACAAGGCCAGCAGGGGGCAGTCGTGCTGCAGCCGCTGAGCTTGTGACTGACGGCCACGGAGCTGCGGGACCTGCCAGTGCCACTCAGGCGAGCACGGCCGGACAGTCAGACCGCGGTCAACAGTAGAACGAGGCCGTTACACAAACTGGGGGCTGTACGCACCAGCCTGCACAAAAGTGCAACGCCCGGACAATACAGTGACTGGTTCCAGGCAGCCATTCTCCAGCCTGCATGACACAGGGGCCCAGGCCAAGTGATCCTAATGCTGCTTTCCAACCTTGAGCTCTCTGAATCGCGGGCTAAGCGGCGCCGCTAACCAAGTGTGCATCAGGAATGAGCTGGAGCCATGGCCAGGTGGGAGCCACGTGCATTCATAGAATCACAGACTATCAGGGTTGGAAGGGACCTCAGGAGGTCATCTAGTCCCACCCCCTGCTCAAAGCAGGACCAATCCCCAACTACATCATCCCAGCCAGGGCTTTATCAAGCCTGACCTTAAAAACTTCTAAGGAAGGAGATTCCACCACCTCCCTAGGGAACCCGTTCCAGTGTTTCACCACCCTCCTAGTGAAAAAGTCCAACCTAAACCTCCCCCACTGCAACTTGAGACCATTACTCCTCGTTCTGTCATCTGCTACCACTGAGAACAGTCTAGATCCATCCTCTTTGGAACCCCCTTTCAGGTAGTTGAAAGCAGCTATCAAATCCCCCCTCATTCTTCTCTTCTGCAGGCTAAACAATCCCAGTTCCCTCAGCCTCTCCTCATAAGTCATGTGTTCCAGTCCCCTAATCATTTTTGTTGCCCTCTGCTGGACTCTTTCCAATTTTTACACATCCTTCTTGTAGTGTGGGGCCCAAAACTGGACACAGTACTCCAGATGAGGCCTCACCAGTGTCGAATAGAGGGGAACGATCACGTCCCTCAATCTGCTGGCTATGCCCCTACTTATACATCCCAAAATGCCATTGGCCTTCTTGGCAACAAGGGCACACTGCTGACTCATATCCAGCTTCTCGTCCACTGTCACCCCTAGGTCCTTTTCTGCAGAACTGCTGCCGAGCCATTCGGTCCCTAGTCTGTAGAGGTGCATGGGATTCTTTCGTCCTAAGTGCAGGACTCTGCACTTGTCCTTGTTGAACCTCATCAGATTTCTTTTGGTCCAATCCTCTAATTTGTCTAGGTCCCTCTGTATCCTATCCCTACCCTCCAGTGTATCTACCTCTCCTCCCAGTTTAGTGTCATCTGCAAACTTGCTGAGGGTGCAATCCACACCATCCTCCAGATCATTTATGAAGATATTGAACAAAACCAGCCCCAGGACCGACCCTTGGGGCACTCCACTTGATACTGGCTGCCAACTAGACATGGAGCCATTGATCACTACCCGTTGAGCCCGACAATCTAGCCAACTTTCTATCCACCTTATAGTCCATTCATCCAGCCCATACTTCTTTAACTTGCTGGCAAGAATACTGTGGGAGACTGTGTCAAAAGCTTTGTTAAAGTCAAGGAACAACATGTCCACCGCTTTCCCCTCATCCACAGAGCCAGTTATTTTGTCATAGAAGGCAATTAGAGGAGAGGAAAGTGATCAGGAAGAGTCAGCATGGGTTCACCAAGGGCAAATCATGCCTGACTAATCTAAGTGCTTCAGAATTGATTCCTTGAGGACCTGCTCCATGATTTTTCCAGGGACTGAGGTGAGGCTGACTGGCCTGTAGTTCCTAGGATCCTCCTTCTTCCCTTTTTTAAAGATGGGCACTACATTAGCCTTTTTCCAGTCGCCCGGGACTTCCCCAGATTGCCATGAGTTTTCAAAGATAATGGCCAATGGCTCTGCAATCACAGCCGCCAACTCCTTTCGCACTCTCGGATGCAACGCATCCGGCCCCATGGACTCGTGCTCGTCCAGCTTTTCTAAATAGTCCCGAACCACTTCTTTCTCCACAGAGGGCTGGTCACCTCCTCCCCATGCTGTGCTGCCCAGTGCAGCAGTCTGGGAGCTGACCTTGTTCGTGAAGACAGAGGCAAAAAAAGCATTGAGTACATTAGCTTTTCCCACATCCTCTGTCACTAGGTTGCCTCCCTCATTCAGTGAGTGTCCCACACTTTCCCTGACCTTCTTCTCATTGCTAACTTACCTGAAGAAACCCTTCTTGTTACTCTTAACATCCCTTGCTAGCTGCAACTCCAGGTGTGATTTGGCCTTCCTGATTTCACTCCTACATGCCCGAGCAATATTTTTATACTCCTCCCCGATCCTTTGTCCAGTCTTCCACTTCTTGTAAGCTGTTTTGTGTTTAAGATCACCCTCCTGGTGAAATAGTGTTTCCTAATATCCAACCTAGACCTCCCCCACTGCAACTTGAGACCATGACTCCTCGTTCTGTCTTCTGCTACCACTGAGAACAGCTGAGTTCCATCCTCTTTGGAACGCCCCCCCCCTTCAGGTAGTTGAAAGCAGCTAACAAATCCCCCCTCATTCTTCTCTTCTGCAGGCTAAACAATCCCAGTTCCCTCAGCCTCTCCTCATAAGTCATGTGCCCCAGCCCCCTGATCATTTTCATTGCCCTCCGCTGGACTCTCTCCAATTTGTCCACATCCTTTCCGTAGTGTGGGGCCCAAAACTGGACGCAATACTCCAGGTGTGGCTTCACCAGTGCCAAATAGAGGGGAACGATCACGTCCCTCGATCTGCTGGCAATGCCCCTACTAATGCAGCCCAATATGCCGTTAGCCTTCTTGGCAACAAGGGCGCAGTGGTGACACATATCCAGCTTCTCATCCACTGTAAACCCCAGGTCCTGTTCTGCAGAACTGCCTCTTAGCCAGTCGGTCCCCAGCCTATAGCAGTCCCTGGGATTCTTCCTTCCTAAGTGCACTTGTCGTTGTTGAGGGCAGAGATAGGGTCCAGAGTGACCTAGATAAATTGGCGGATTGGGCCAAAAGAACTCGTATCTCCCCACCCCCACCCCCGAAAGTGTAGTGTCATCCACAAGCTTGCTGAGGGTGCAATTCATCCCATCATCCAGATCATTAAATGGGAGAAAGAATTAAACAGAAATCTGTGACAAGTAACTGGGGACTGTAACAGCACTTCCTTAGCTGCTCCAAAAGCCACCATCCCACCCCGGAGAAAGAAGGCCGTAGTGGTTAAAACTAACCTGGCTTAGAGGAGAAGTCAGCTACAAACGCCGCATCTAACAAATGGAGGAAAGGGAGAGTTGATAGCAAAACTGTAACCCAGGAATCAGGAATTGTAGAAAATCGATAAGGGACAAAAGTAGAAACTTGTGGTCAGCAAATTTAAGGACATGAAGTTTTAAAAAGAATATTAAGAAAAGGAATCCTACCAGTGGTATTGGTGTATTATGAGACAGAACTGATACATTTGATCAATAATAATGCAGAAAAGGAAAAAGTGGTCAATAAATATTTGTATCCTGTATTTTGGGGAAAAAACATCCTGTCATCCTATCAAACAGTGAGGCTGGCACTTGTTCCATTCTACCAGTATCACTGGAGGATGTTAAACAGCAGCTACTAAAATTAGACATTTATAAATCAGAAGATCCAGGTAACTTGTGTCCAAGAGTTTTAAAAGAGCTGGCTGAGGAGCTCACTGGACTGTTAATGTTGGTTTTCAGTAAGTCTGGGGATGTTCCAGAAGAATGGAAGACAGCTAATGTTGTGCCAATATTTAAAAGGGCAAACGGGATGGCCTGAAGTAGTCTGTCACTCTGATATCAATCCTGGGCAGATGGGGGAGACCGTTTTGCAGAATACGCCACTCTGCCCCCATACGCCACAGCCATGCCAATGCCGCGCCGGCTACGCCACACCCGGAGGTCCAGGCATGGCCGGGGTTCCCTCCACATGGGAGAGGTGCCTTCCTCCCAGCTGGGTGCCTTCCAGCAACCACCTGCACCCTGCGGCGTTGCAGACGAACACGTAACAAGGGCTGCACGAAGGCCACCTAGGGAGGAAGCACCCATGGGCAGCGCCAGCAATGTTTCACAGCAGTATGGAGCCAGCTGCCAGGGCTGTGCACTGCCGAAGGTCCATTGCTGGCTGGACGAGCCCCGGACAGTTCCAGGCATCGCCTTTCCAGGCTCCCATGAGAGGCCAAACAATCCTCCATGTCCCCATGTCGTGGGTCAGCCCCAGTCCAGGTGCAGCAGGCCCTGGCCCTCCAGGCCCACCTCTGCCCCAGGTGCCAGCCCAGGCCTTGGGGATCAGCAGCAAGGGCCTGTTTGTTCTGTGCCGATTCCCTGGGCTGCTTCCTGCCTTTGCCCAGCTGCAGACATTGGTCGGAGAGCCGTGCTTGCCTGTCTCCTCCCGCCCGAGCTGCCAGCTCAGCATCTGCTCAGTTCACTGCGGTGGGTGGGTGTTCTCAGGGGGCTCTGACCCGTGCTCGAGAGGTTACCGAGCCCTCCATTAACCCTTCCTGGCTGCCATCACAGCTGTACGGGCCAAGGCCAAGCCACGAGCCAGAGCCCACCTGGTGGCCCAGGATGGATTTCCCACCCCTGGGAGCCGAGTAGGCACAGACTTGGCTGCACTGGCTGGGAAAATGCTCCCATCCGTCTCGACTGCGTGTCCCTGAACCATCCTGGGCCGGGGCTGCTACAGACAAGGGGGGGTCGCGCTAACACATCTATCGGGCTGCACACAGACCACATGCCCAGAGTGCAGCCTGGCTGGGGTTTGCACGGCAGCCATGGCGCGGGGGGTGGGGGGGATCCTGCTGACACCTGGGTTCAGAGCAGACTGAGCCCAGGCTGCCTGTCGTGCCCGGCGCAGATGTCAGAGATTTGCAGACACATGGCGACGGCTAACTGAAGCCAGCGGGCGGCTCCGGGGTCCCGGGTGGCCCCACATCCCACACACAAGGGCCGTGCACATTGCTGGGGGAACCTGGGGTGCAACCAGCAGGGGGGTCACATGTGGTCACACGTGGGGTCGTAGGAGGGCGTCACCCCAGAGGAACAGGCGACAGGGTGGCCAGAGCCCAGAAGGCGGGCGAGAGGGGTCCCCGAGTCAGTCTCAGGCAGGCACCGGCCCCCGGGCACCAGGGCACAGCAGGGCCACAGGAACTGGCCTGGTTCTCCTGGCATCCGAGGTGCTGCTTGGGTGAGAGACCCGCACGTCCAACGCCCGTGCAGGGCACCAAGCGCTCGGTCTCCACTGCTCGCTCTAGCTCCGCTCGGGCCCAAGCACTGCGCTCTCCTGCGCCTGGCTCCCCCTGCCGAGGCCAGGGCTCCCCCAGGCAGCACCTCCCAGCCCTGGGAGCAGCACCGGCCACGGGACCGTCCCACAGCGCTGGGGCGGGCACGGTGCCATCTCAGGGGGTGGGGAGACGCGGGCAGTCGTGCGCTAGAAATGCTGTGACCCCGTTCCCCGGCTGCGGGGGGAGGAGCCGCACCGCTTGGCCACAGCGTCACCGAGCACGTAGGAGCGAGCCCTGCCCCGGCCTCCCTCGGGACCCTCTGGCTAAGTGCCAGGCTCAGCCGCGGCCTCCACGTCGCCCCAGGCAGCCAGCGGACGAGGGGAGGCCTGAGGCTTTGCTGGGGGAGCCGGGCCGAGCTCCCAGCACTGATGCCCGGGGAGGGGGGGGGGCACGGGCACTAAGGCGTTCCCTCCCCAGTGCTCACACCAAGGCCGCGTGGGGGGGGGGGGGCGGACCTTGCTGATTTACACCCAACCCCCAGGAGGGCAGGTGCTGCGTGGACACTGTGCCCTTTGTCACCGGGCACCCCATCCGCTGGGCCCCTGCTGCGCCCGGCTCACCTCAGCCCCTTCGGGGCAGCGGAGGGCTGGGGCGGGGGCTTGCTGGGGGCGGGGGCTCCCCTGCCTGGGGCACAGCCCATGAGGGAGACAGGAACCTGGCATCATGCTGCTGTGGCCCTAACGCTGGCCCCCACCCAGGCCTCGGGGCTGGTGCCCGGCTCTGAGAGCCCACCCCCTGCCCCGCCCCAGCAAGAGGCGCCCCTTCTCCCCAGCCACCCGTAGGCCCAGCAGCCGCATCACACAGCCCGTACCCTTGTCATGGGCGCCCGGGGGCGTGAAAGGGGCAGTTTGCCCCCCAAAGCTAAGCAGCACTGTGACCCGGTGAGCGAGGCCCCCAGAGCCTCACCGTTATCTGCCCTGCCAGGAGCTGGAGCCAGCCCCAGCCCCGGGACAGGGCCCGAGCAGCTGGTGGGTCCGAGCAAGGGCCAAGCATGGGAGCTCAGCCCCTGCGGTTTGCTTGTCTCCCAGGTGCCCTCTGCTGCCCACACGGCTTGTAGGTGGTGCCAGGCTACAGCCCCAGTTAGGGGGGCTGCACACGGGGGGACCCCAGGGATCCCCAAGGCAGGAAAGCCCCGTGAGGCTTGCACAAGCAGCAAGGGGCTGAGCAGCACCCCACCCTGAGGCCCTGCCAGTCACTTCTTGCCATGCCCACCGCTCTCTACCCCACATCTGTCTCGTGGCTCCACCGCAGAACAGGGGGGCGGGGGCATGGCTCTGCGTGTGGCCGGGGGGGGGAGGATTAGGCAGGGCCAGGGGTGGGGCAGGGCAGGGCTGGCGGAGGGCCAGGTGCAGGGATGGAGTACGACAGGCCAGGGCGAGAACCAAGAGTCCAGCCTGTAGCGGGGCAGCCAGCACCCGTCACTGGTTCCCTCCAGGCCAGGGGACGGGCACTAGCCAGGGAAAGCAGGGGAGGAGGCTGCCCCCGATACACCCCGTATCCCCAGCAGCTGGGTCAGTCTGGGTTACAGCACCCACAGATCCACCGTTCCACCAAGCGCTAGCAGATGCCCGGGGGGGCACCCCCTCCCACCCCACTCACTGACCCAGGGCCCCCTGACAGAGGCCCTTGGCTGCCCCTCGGCACCGCCCTCCGTGTGAGCCTGGCAATGCTGCAGCCCTGCGGGCCCCTACACCCCAGGGCCCCACTCAGCCCTCTGTCCCCGCACCCTCCACAGCGCTGCACCCCCTGCCAAGCCCCCACTCATGGCAGCCCAGCGATCCTGGTGCCACGGGGAGGTTGGGCCTGCCTCCCCCGACAGGGACAGGGCCCAGCATACTTTCAGAATACTTTATTTTGTACATATGGTTCATTAGCATACGGCAGTCCCACCCCCACTTGCACCCATGTGTGGAGGGTGCTGGCTGTAACCCTGGGACTGCGGGGCTGAAAGCTGGGGGGGGAAGCTTAGATTCGTGGCTCCTGGGCATGAGGGTAGCATTACCCTGGGGGCAGGAGGGGCAGGATCTGGCTCCTGGGGGGTTCATAGCGGCGATGGCTGTGGGGCTCCCTAGGCACGGGGGTGCAGCCAGGATTGGGGGCTCCCCTGGAGACTAGCCCCCAGCATGGAGGGGGAACTGGGCTGGACACCCTCCCACCCGTGGGGTCTGCGGGGGGGGGAGGGACTTGCCGGGACCTGGCAGTGCCATGATGGGCAGGCCTAGGGCATGCATCCCTGGAATAACACAGAGTGAGACGCACCCACAGCCAGGGCCTGGCAGAGGCCAGGGCACGCCCCGCTGCCCAGACCCACGCCAGGCCGCTGCTCTGGGGCCTGCAGGTCCCACGACCCCTCCCTGCCCCCAGTGCTGGGTTCGGCAACCCCATCCCTGAACCCAGCCACAGAAATAAAGTGCAGATCAACCCTAGTGAGAAGGGAGACACAGGGAGGGAGAGAGGGGAACGTGGGGGAGGGGTTACTGGAGGGCAGATCGGGGTGGGCTGGGGGAGGCCACAGTGGGAAGGCAGCTGGGGGTTGCTGGTGGGGTGCATAGCTGGGAGACACCGGAGAGGTGAGAGGTGCCAGGGAGCACAACGGGCTTTGCTGGCGGCACATGGGGGCAGCAGGTTGGCATTGCAGGGGGCACAGCAGGGCAGGGGGTGGGCATTGCTGGCGGGCACCAGGGGGCTGGGCAGGTGTTGCTGGTGGGCACAGGGGGCAGGCACTGCTGGGTGGCACCAGAGGCAGCGGGCAGGCGGTGAGGGGTTGCACTGGGGGGTGGGCGTTGCTGCGGGCACTGCTGGGTTGCACTGGGGGGCGGTGGTGCTAGGTTTTACAAGGGAGTGGGCGGTGCTGCAGGCATTGGGGGGCGGGCGGTGGTGCTACATTGGGGGGTGGGCGGTGCTGGGTTGTACAGGGGAGTGGGGGGTCCGGGTGCTGGACTGCACTGGGGTGCAGGCAATGCTGGGGGCTCAGAGGTGGGAGTTGCTGGTGGGTACGGGGGCGGTGATAGGCAGGAGATGCTGCACCCCAGAGAGAAGGAACAACAGCCCCAGCTCCTGTATTCCCATTGACCGTCTGGCCCGGATGGCTGGGGTGAGGGGCAGCCCCCCAACAAACACCAAAGGGCCCAGGTGTGGGGGAAGGGAAGACAGCCCCTAACCTTCACCGCAACCAGGGGGACCTGCTGGGCCGCCCCTCTCCGCGGGCCAGTCTCCCTGCTGTGGGGCACAGGCCGGCAGGCTCAAGGGTGGGTCCCCCCTCGCCGGGCTCTTGCACTGCAGCTTGGGGGGCCCAGGGCTCCTGCAAGCCCCCCCAGTGGGGCTGGGCACTCAGCACAAGCCTGCAGGTGGGGGAGCAGCCCCTCGGTCTCTAGTCCAGGCAGTGGGGCAGGTGCAGGCTGGGGCCCACCCGGTGCCCCTCAGCTACTGCAGGTAGCGATAGGCCTTGAAACAGTGGTTGCCCGAGTCGGCCACCACCACGTGTCCGTCCGAGGTGAGCGCCAGGCCCTGCGGCCCATACAGCGGGTCGGCCAGCGTGTTGATGTAGGACAGGAAGGAGCCTGAGCTGTCGAAGACCTGCCGAGAGAGGGGACTGTGACAAACCTGAGGGACGGTCTCAGACTGAGGCGGTTCTGGAACAAACTGATGAATTTAAACAGCAATAAGTCACCAGGAGCAGGTGGTCACCCAAGAGTTCTGAAGGAACTGTGAAATTGCAGAACTACTCTGTAACCTATCGCTTACATCAGCTTCTGTCCCAGATGGCTGGAGGATAGCTAATGTGACACCAATTTTTAAAAAGGGCTCCAGAGGAGACCCTGGCAACTACAGGCCAATAAGCCTGACTTCAGTACCGGGCAAACTGGTTGAAACTAAAGAAAAGAACAAAATTGTCGGACACAGAGATGAACGTAATTTGTTGGGAAATAGTCAACATGGTTTTTGTAAAGGGAAATCCTGCCTCACTAATCTACTAGAATTGTTTGAGGGGATCAACAAGCACGCGGATAAGGGTGATCCAGTGGATACAGTGTGTTTAGATTTTCAGAAAGCCTTTGACAAGGTCCCTCACCAAAGGCTCTTAAGCAAAGTAAGCTGTCATGGGATAAGGGGAAAGGTCCTCTCATGAATTGGTAACTGGTTAAAAGACAGGAAACAAAGGGTAGGAGTAAATGGTCGGTTTTCACAATGGAGAGAGGTGAATAGTGGTGTCCTCCAGGGGTCTGTATGGGGCCCAGTCCTATTCAATATATTCATAAATGATCTGGAAAAAGGGGTAAACAGTAGGGCTGTCAATTAATCGCAGCTTTAATCACACTGTTAAACAATAGAATTCCAATTGCAATTAATTAAATATTTTTGGATGTTTTTCTACGTTTTCAAATATATTGATTTCAATTACAGCACAGAATACAAAGTGTACAGTGCTCACTTTATATATATATATATTTTTTGTTACAAATACCTGCACTCTAAAAACAAAAGGAATTTTTCAATTCACCTCACAGAAGTACTGTAGTGCATTCTCTTTAGAGATGGTGTCCCTAGCCTCTGTTTGCCAGAAGCTGGGAATGGGCAACAGGAGATGGCTCACTTGATGATTCCCTATTCTGTTCATTCCCTCTGGGGCACCTGGCACTGGCCACTGTCAGAGACCATCGTGCTGACCCAGTCTGGTCGTTCTTATGCTCTTTATCATGAAAGTGCAACTTACAAATGTAGGGTTTTTTTGTTATATAACTGCACTCAAAAACAAAACAATGCAAAACTTTAGAGCCTACAAGTCTAATTAGGCTAACTTCTTGTTCAGCCAATCGCTAAGACAAACAAGTGCGTTCACTTTTGTGGGAGATAATGCTGCCCACTTCTTGTTTACAATGTCACCTGGAAGTGAGAACAGGCATTCACATGGGACTTTTGTAGATGGCATTGCAAGGTATTTACGTGCTAGATATTAAACATTTGTATGCCTCTTCATGCTTTGGCCACCATGTGATGTTATTGACATAATCTGTAACCATTTAGATCACGGTTGCAACCACTCTCATATATTTGCAGCAAATATTGTACAAAGGTTATCATATAAGGCGTCTAAGACAAGGTTATGTGTTGCTGGTTAGGATGATCCTGCCTGTTTGCACATATCATTTTGTATTTAAAGATATAAGTATTGGCTCTAGACTGTCTCTATTTCAAACTTCTGCTGTGCTTCTGGGTGACACCCCAGACATCAGCTCTGCCTAGCCTGCTGGATGGCCCATTAAGGACCATCAGTGACACAAGTGACCCATTGAGAGAAGGCAGACATGCCTTGGGACTCAGCAAGGCGTGCAGGGACCTGCCTAGGGACAAAACTCTGAGGTTTTTTCATGCCATGTGCTGGAATGATTGTCTTAGAAAGAAAGAAAGAAAGAAAGAAAGAAAGAAAGAAAGAAAGAAAGGCCACATGACAAGAGACTATAAAACCCTGCTGCAGCTCCTCTGTCTTGTTTTCAGTCCTTCTTGCCTCTGGAGGGACTTCGCTACGGAAGCTCTACACAAAGGACTGAATGACCCAGCCAGCTGGGGATGATCGACCAGCTGGGGATGTTCTCCAGAGACTTAATTTGAACCTGCCGTTTATTCCATCACTGCTACAAGCCTGAACCAAGAACTTTGACATTGCTGTGTGTCATTGATTCCATTTCACCAGTTCTAGCTCTCATCGCTCTCTTATTCCTTTTATGAATAAACCTTTAGATTTTAGATTAGAAAGGATTGGCAACAGCGTGATTTGTGGGTAAGATCTGATTTGTATATTGACCTGGGTCTGGGGCTTGGTCCTTTGGGATCGAGAGAACCTTTTTCCTTTTACTGGGGTATTGGTTTTCATAACCATTCGACCCCATAACGAGGGGCACTGGTGGGGATACTGGAGTGTCTGAGGGAATTGCTTGTGTGACTTACGTCTGACTTATGGGCAAAACCAAAGTCTTCTCTGTCTGGCTGGTTTGGTTTGCCTTGATGTGTATAGAAACCCTAGCCTTGGGCTGTAACTGCCCTGCTTGAAGCAATTTGTCCTGAATTGGCACTCTCAGCTGGGTCCCGCCAAAGCCAGCATGGTTACACACCATTCAAAAGACATGCTTCCATGCTGATGATGCTCGTTAAAAAAAATAATCCATTAATTAAATTTGTGACTGAACTCCTTGGGGGAGAATTGTATGTCTCCTGCTCTGTTTTACCTGGATTCTGCCATATATTTCATGTTATAGCAGTCTCAGATAATGACCCAGCACGTAGAATCATAGAAGATTAGGGTTGCAAGGGACCTCAGGAGGTCATCTAGTCCCACCCCCTGCTCAAAGCAGGACCAACCCCTAAATCATCCCAGCCAGGGCTTTGTCAAGCCGGGTCTTAAAAACCTCTAAGGATGGAGATTCCACCGCCTCCCTAGGTAATGCATTCCAGTGCTTTACCACCCACCTAGTGAAAAAGGTTTTCCTAATATCCAACCTAGACCGCCCCCACTGCAACTTGAGACCATTACACCTTGTTCTGTCATCTGCCATCACTTAGAACAGCCGAGCTCCGTTCTCTTTGGAACCCTCCATTCAGGTAGTTGAAGGCTGCTACCAAATCCCGCCTCACTCTTCTCCTCTGCTGACTAAATAACCCCAGTTCCCTCAGCCTCTCCTCATACGTCATATTCCCCAGCCCCCTAATAATTTTCGTTGCCCTCCACTGGACTCTCTTCAATTTGTCCACATCCTTTCTGTAGCAGGGGGCCCAAAACTGGACGCAATACTCCAGGGGTGGCCTCACCAATGCTGAATAGAGGGGAATAATCACTTCCCTTGATCTGCTGGCAGTGCTCCTACCAATATAGCCCAATATGCCGTTAGCCTTCTTGGCAACAAGGGCACACTGTTGACTCATATCCAGCTTCTCGTCCACTGTAATCCCCAGGTCCTTTTCTGCAAAACTGCTGTTTAGCCAGTCGATCCCCGGCCTGTAGCAGTGCATGGGATTCTTCCGTCCTAAGTGCAGGACTCTGCACTTGTCCTTGTTGAACCTCATCAGATTTCTTTTGGCCCAATCCTCCAATTGGTCTAGGTCACTCTGGACCCTATCCTTACCCTCCAGCGTATCTATCTCTCCCCCGAACTTAGTGTCATCCACAAACTTGCTGAGTGTGTAATCCATCCCATCCTCCAGATCATTAATAAAGATGTTGAACAAAACCGGCCCCAGGACCGACCCTTGGGGCACTCCACTTGATACCAGCTGCCAACTAGACATGGAGCCATTGATCACTACCCGTTGAGCCCAACGATCTAGCCAGCTTTCTATCCACCTTATAGTCCATTCATCCAGCCCATACTTTATTAACTTGCTGGCAAGAATACTGTGGGAGACCGTATCAAAAGCTTTGCTAAAGTCAAGATATATCACATCCACCACTTTTCCCATATCCACAGAGCCAGTTATCTCATCACAGAAGGCAATCAGGTTGGTCAGGCATGACTTGCCCTTGGTGAATCCATGCTGACTCTTCCTGATCACCTTCCGCTCCTCCAAGTGCTTCAAAATGGATTCCTTGAGGACCTGCTCCGTGATTTTTCAGGGACTTAGGTGAGGCTGACCAGTCTGTTCATTTTAAGAACACTTTCACTGCAGATTTGACAAAACGCAAAGAAGGTACCAATGTGCAATTTCTAAAGATAGCTACCGCACTCAACACAAGGTTTAAGAATCTGAAGCGCCTTCCAAAATCTGAGAGGGACGAGGTGTGGAGCAAACTTTCAAAAGCCTTAAAAAAGCAACACGCCGAGGAGAAAACTACAGAACCTGAACCACCAAAAAAGAAAATCAACCTTCTGCTGGTGGCATCTGACTCAGAGGATGAAAATGAACATGCGTCGGTCCGCTCTGCTTTGGATCGTTATTGAACAGAACCTGTCATCAGCAAGGACGCGTGTCCCCTGGAATGGTGGTTGAAGCATGAAGGGACATAAGAATCTTTAGCGCATCTGGCACGTAAATATCTTGCTACACCAGTTACAAAAGTCCCATGCGAATGCCTGTTCTCACTTCCAGGTGACACTGTAAACAAGAAGTGGGCAGCATTATCTCCCACAAAAGTGAACACTTTTGAGCGATTGGCTGAACAAGAAGTAGGACTGAGTGGATAGGCTCTAACGTTTTACATTGTTTTGTTTTTTAATGCAGTTATTTTTGTACATAATTCTACATGTGTAAGTTCAACTTTCAGGATAAAGAGATTGCGCTACAGTCCTTGTAATGGGGGAACTGAAAAATGCTATCATATTTTTTTTACAGTGGAAATATTTGTAATCAGAAATAAAGTGAGCACTGTGCACTTTGTATTCTGTGCTGTAACTGAAATCAATATATTTGAAAATGAAAAAAAAACATAAATATTTCAATAAATTGAATTCTATTATTGTTTAACAGTGTGATTAATCACAATTAATGTTTTTAATCGCTCGACAGCCGTAGTAACCAGTGATGTGGCAAAATTTGCAGATGATACAAAACTGCTCAAGATAGTTAAGTCCTAGGCAGACTGCGAAGAGCTACAAAAGGATCTCACAAAACTGGGTGACTGGGCAACAAACTGACAGACGAAATTCAATGTTGATAACTGAAAAATAATGCACATTGGAAAACATAATCCCCGCTATCCATATAAAATGATGGGGTCTAAATTAGCTGTTACCACTCAAGAAAGATCTTGGAGTCATTGTGGATAGTTCTCTGAAAACATCCACTCAGTGTGCAGCGGCAGTCAAAAAAGCTAACAGAATGCTGGGAATCATTAAGAAAGGGAGAGATAAGACGATAGAAAATATCAGATTGCCCCATCTAAATCCATGGTACGCCCACACCTTGAATACCGCGTGCAGATGTGGTCGCCATATCTCAAAAGTCAACAAAATTGATTAGGGGTCTGGATCCGTATGAGGAGAGATTAATAACACTGGGACTTTTCAGTTTGGAAAAGAGACGACTAAGGGGGGATATGATAGAGGTCTATAAACTCATGACTGGTGTGAAAACAGTAAATAAGGAAGCGTTATTTACTCCTCATAACACAAGAACTAGGCGTCACCAAATGAAATTAACAGGCAGCAGGTTTAAAAGAAACAAAAGGAAGTATTTCTTCACACAACGCACAGTTAACCTGTGGAACTCCTTGCCAGAGGATGTTGTGAAGGCCAAGACCATAATCAGGGTTCAAAAAAGAACTAGCTAAGTTCATGGGGGATAGGTCCATCAGTGGCTATTAGCCAGGATGGGCAGGGTTGGTGTCCCTCGCCTCTGTTTGCCAGAAGCTAGGAATGGGCGACAGGGGATGGATCACTTGATGATTACCTGTTCAGTTCATTCCCTCTGGGGCACCTGGCATAGGCCACTGTCGGAAGACAGGATACTGGGCTGGATGGACCTTTGGTATGACCCAGTCTGGCCGATCTTTTGTTCTTATGTACTGCAGAGCCGTAGCACCACCCCCCAACAGGGTCTCCTCACCCCCCGGAACAACCTAGGCCCCTGCCCTGCCCTGCACAGTGCCAGGCCTGTAGGGGGTCTGAGCCACATCCTGGATTGCTACCCACCAGTGCCAGTCACAAGCTGGGCAGCCCTGGGGACAGCCTCATGGACCAGGGGAATCCCCTCCTGCTCCACATGTCACAAGCCTACGGAACTCACTGCCACCAGATACAAAGGGGCCGGGCACTTAGAGTCAAGGAGGGATGGGGCATTTCTCTAATGTCAGAGAAGTGAATGCCAATGTGTGGGGGGAGGGGAGGAACTGCTGCATCGGGGCAGGACCACCAGCCTGGCAGGTTCCCAGTGCCCCCCATGCAAGTCCCGGCCCTCGTGCCCTACCTGGATCCGGCTGTTGCCCCAGTCGGCCACGATGATGTTGCCGTTGGAATCCACGGCCACGCCGGTGGGAGCGTTGAACTGCCCGTTCCCCTCCCCGTGTGAGCCAAACTTGAAGAGGAACTCACCATCGGCGCTGTACACCTGGGGGAAGGAGAGGGGCTTGTCACCCCGCCAGCCACCACAGGGAGCCCCCGACCCAGCGCTTGGCTGGCAGGGACCCAGCCGGCTGGGACTGTGCCAGCACAGAAGGGCTAAGAGCTGGAACCTGGAGGAGGCGTTGGCTCGATGGAGGGCCACCACGGGCCGGGGAGCACCGGAGCGCGGGAGCGGGGCAGGTGGAAGGTGTGAGCAGGCCAAGGGGCCGGCAGGGGCCAGGCTGGGGCCTGGGGACCGGCAGCGAGGGAAAGGTCAACTCGTTCCATGGCAGACGGGCTGGGTGGCGACCTCTTAACCGCTGCTGCTCTTGGCTCCCCAAGGTCGCCCCACGCTGGGGCCGGGACTGGTGAACCCTACACTGCCCTCAGCTGGGCGGGGGGCCCTCCGCAGGGACACGGCTCCCCAGGGCCCATTGTGGCAGGAGGCGCTGGGCAGAGCGCAGCCGGGACGCAGGTGGCTGGAGGCCAGGGGGTCAGTCTCTGGGGTGCTGAGGCAGTGTGTGCCGAGGAGAGCGGGATCCCGGGGGACTGGCCTGCAGAAGAGTTCCTCCCAGGGCCAATCCTGTGGCTAGGTGCCGGGGTGCGGGCAGGGCCAGGTGTGATGAAGTGGGGCTGTTCTTAATGTTTCCTCTGAATACTGTAGGGGTGCCTCAGTTTCCCCTAGGCATTTCTTAAATCTCTAGGGGGTGGAAATAAGGGGGTGTAATTGTTGCAGAGCAAAGGGCCAGGGTACATAAATGGCCGACACTCTGTCTCCTGGCAACTGATGGCCTGGGCTCTTGCCCCCTGCAAGGTGAGAACTAAAGGGTTGGAGAACAAAGGAATCAGGAGACCTCCTGGCCCGGGAAAGGGACAAAGCCCAGAGGAGGAGGGGCTGGAGAGAGTTTCAGTTGGGGGCAGGCTGGGGACGTGGAGTGAAGTGCAGATGGGGTTGTCTGGCTCACTGCCCCCCAAAATGGACTCGATTGAGGGGTCCTGTTCTCTGCACCTACAAGCTCTGGTTTAGACCATGTTCCTGTCGTCTAATAAACCTTCTGTTTTACTGGCTGGCTGAGAGTTACGTCTGACTGCGGAGTTGGGGGGCAGGACCCTCCGGCTTCCCCAGGACCCCACCTGGGTAGACTCGCTGTGGGAAGCGCACGGAGGGGCAGAGGAGGCTGAATGCTCCGAGGTCAGACCCAGGAAGGTGGAAGCCGGGTGAGCTGTGTGTCCTGCAGACAGTCTGCTCACAGAGAGGAGACTTCCTCAGAGTCCTGACTGGCTTCATAGGGAGCAGTTCCAGAGCATCGCCCGGGGACCCCGTGACACCAGGGCCCGACTCTCACCTTCACCGAGTGGTTGTGGAAGTCGGTCACTACGATCTCGTTCTTGTTGTTAACAGCGACGAAGTGGGGCCCTGGGAGGAGAGAAAGAAACCCCTGAACCTGCCTCAGCGCATGGGGCTGGGGCGGGCTCTGCTCGTCGGGGCAGGAGCCAGCTGGGGGCAGCTGGGGCAGGGGGAACCAGTGCCTGCCTCATGGCGGGGCAGGTCTGTCACCCCATCAAATGCCCGCTCTCCTGGGGATGGGGCAGGGAGGGCACAAGCCAGGGGCAGTGGAAGGGCCCAGGCCAGGCCCTGGAGGTTAGTGCACAGTGAATGCTGTAAGGGTTCAGGAGCAGCTGGTCAGCCTGGGCACTGGGGTGGGTGTGTGAGAAAGGGCAGTTAGTGACCACAGCAGCTGCCAGACCCATTAGAGAGGGAGAGACTTCAGCAGGAAACACCAGCCCTGCAGGGCATCATGGCCATTCACAGAGGACAAGTGCTGAGAAAGGAGAGAAAAGAACCCAGGAGTCCTGACTCCCGGCCTGCCCCGCCCCAACCCACCAGACCTCACTCCCCTCCGAGGTGGGAGAGAACCCAGGAGTCCTGGCTCCCAGCCCCTCTTGCTCTAACCCACCAGACCCCACTCCCCTCCCAGCCGGGATAGAACCCAGGAGTCCTGGCTCCCAGCCCCTCTTGCTCTAACCCACCAGACCCCACTCCCCTCCCAGCCGGAAGAGAACCCAGGAGTCCTGGCTCCCAGCCCCTCTTGCTCTAACCCACCAGACCCCACTCCCCTCCCAGCCGGGAGAGAACCCAGGAGTCCTGGCTCCCAGCCCCTCTTGCTCTAACCCACCAGACCCCAGTCCCCTCCCAGACAGGAGAGAACCCAGGAGTCCTGGCTCCCAGCCCCTCTTGCTCTAACCCACCAGACCCCACTCCCCTTCCAGCCGGGATAGAACCCAGGAGTCCTGGCCCCCAGACCCCCCTGCCCTAACCACTATCCCCCACTCCCTTCCCAGACAGGAGAGAACCCAGGAGTCCTGGCCCCCAGTCTCGCACTCAGGCCACAAGTGTGCGCTGCCTGTCCAAGCGCCCGGTAGCCCAGCGGAGTGAAGGTCACCAAACTCACCAGGCTGGCCCAGCAGGAAGCCAAAGGCATGCAGTAGTAAGGACCTGCCGGTCGCGGTATTACCATCGAGGGTACCTGCAAACTGCCGCTCCGCCGTGCCGCGGCTGCCGAACTTGGTCACCAGCTTCCCGTTGGACTGGAAGATGAAGACGCAGCAGGCCTTGTTGTCCACCACGATGATGTGGCCATTGCGGTCCACGGCCACACCCTTGGGGCCCATCAGCCGCCCAGCCCCGATCTTCGTCTGCAGCGGCAGGGAGCGGGACATTGGATCACATGGCCTGGGGACTGGAACCTGTACGAGCCCTGCCTCACTCCCTCCACCCACCCCCGCGTCTGGAATGGGAACAGCCTCCAGCCCTCAGGGCTGGCATGTCCCCAATAACCTGTCCCTGAGGAAGGGCCCCCAGGCTGGGGGGTTAGACCCTGCTATTCAGCCCCCTCTGGTGTTGTTCTGCAGACTCGTTATGGGGCACAAGAACAGCCAGACTGGGTCAGACCAAAGGTCCCCCTAGTCCAGTATCCTGTCTGCTGACAGTGGCCAATGCCAGGTGCCCCAGAGGGAATGAACAGAACAGGAAATCATCAAGTGATCCCCCGTCGCTCATCCCCAGCTTCTGGCAAACAGAGGCGAGGGACACCATCCCTGCCCATCCTGGCTGACAGCCATTGATGGACCTATCTTCCATGAGCTTATCTAGTTCTTTTTTGAACCCTGTTATAGTCTTGGCCTTCACAACATCCTCTGGCAAGGAGTTCCACAGGTTGACAGTGTGTGGTGCGAAAAAACCATGTTGACTCTTCCCCAACAAATTATGTTCATCTATCTTTCTGACAATTCTGTTCTTTACGATAGTTTCAACCAGTTTGCCTGCTACTGAAGTGAGGCTTACCAGCCTGTAATTGCCGGGATCACCTCTGGAGACCTTTTTAAAAATTGGTGTCACATTAGCTATCCTCCAGCCATCTGGGACAGAAGCTGATTTAAGCAATAGGTTACCTACCACAGTTAGTCGTCCTGCAATTTCACATTTGAGTTCCTTCAGAACTCTTGGGTGAATCCCATCGGGTCCTGGTGACTTATTACTGTTTAGTTTAACAATTTGTTCCCAAACCTCCTCTAACGATACCTCAATCTGGGACAGTTCTGCAGATTTGTCATCCTGCTCAGTTCCTGGCTCAGGGGACCTAGTGGCAGAGAGTTCCACAGGCCCGTTGTGAAGTGGATTTAGAAGTGTTTCATTTGCCCCAGTATACATTTGCTAACTGTCAGGGTCTCCCCTTCATTCCAGGGGGAAGGAGACACCCAAACCCACCTTCTCTGCCCCAGGCAGGTCTTTCTCTCCCTTGATCCCATCCCCTCTGGGCACTCACCAGTCCATCTGGTCATTCTCTGCCCTTCCCCCAACCCCCTGCCCTGCCCTCTCACCTTGAACTTGCCCTCGGGGGAGAAGATGCTGACCCAGCGGTTGTCGTAGTCAGCTATGATGATGTCCCCATTCATGTCAACCGTGACACCGGTGGGGCGCTGCAGCTGCCCTGGGGAACGGCCCCGGACGCCGAAGCGCAGCCGGAACTGGCCCTCGTTGGAGAAGACCTGGCGGGAGCAGAGCAAGGCGGTTGGTGGGGTGAAGCTGGAAGGGAGAGAGAGGGGAGGGGGCTTGGAGCTGATGAGTCCCTACCTGCACACACTGGTTATTGCTGTCGGCCACCACGATGCGACCGGAGCTGGAGGTGGAGATGCCCTGCAGGTTGGTGAATTCCCCCTTCTCCCGGCCTCGGCTTCCTACAGGCAGAGCACAGGGTGAGGGGGCATCAGCCAGGGGAGCCAGGCAGGAGGGGCGTGGGGAGCAGGCACAGAATCACAGCAGTGTAGGACCGGAGGGACTTGAGAGGTCCCTTGCTGCAATGGGACCTCCCTTGCTGCAATGTAAGCCAATTGCTTCTTGTCCTGTCCTCAGAAGTTAAGAAAAACAATTTTTCTCCCTCCTCCTTGTAAGAGCCTTTTAGGCACTTGAAAACTGTGATCATGTCTCTCTCAGTCTTCTCTTCTCCAGACTAAACAAACCCAATTTTTTCAATCTTCCCTCACAGGTCATGTTTTCTAGACCTTCCATCATTTTTGTTGCTCTTCTCTGGACTTTCTCCAATTTGTCCACATCCTTCCTGAAATGTGTCACCCAGAACGGGACACAATACTCCAGTTGAGGCCTAATCAGCACGGAGTAAAGCGGAAGAATTACTTCTCGTGTCTTGCTTACAACACTCCTGCTAATACATCCTAGAATGATGTTTGCTTTTTTGCAACAGCATTACACTGTTGACTCATATTTAACTTGTGGTCCACTCTGACCCCCAGATCCGTTTCTGCAGTTCTCCTTCCTAGGCAGTCATTGCCCATTTTGTATGTGTGCAACTGATTGTTCCTTCCTAAGTGGGGTACTTTGCATTTGTCCTCATTGAATTTCATCCTATTTACTTCAGACCATTTCTCCAGGTTGTCCACAAACGTTTAAGTGCTCTCCCTATGCCAGTATCCAAATCATTAATGAAGATATCGAACGGCACCAGACCCAGGGCGGACTCCTGTGAGACCCCACTCGATATGCTGTCACATTCCCCAGGGTACAATCTTGATCTGTCCTTCCAGCTTGGAGCTCGGTTTTCCAAGCAGTCGCACACTCACCTTACAGGAGGTTTGTCTAGGCACACCTCCCTAGTTTGCTTATGAGAAGGCCATGAGCCTTATTAAAGCTGAGATATGTCACATCTCCCGCTTCCCCCCATCCACAAGGCTTGTTACCCTGTCGGAGAAGGAAATGAGGTTGGTGTGACACGATTTGTTCTTGACAAATCCATGCTAACTGTCACTTCTCACCTGATTCTCTTCTAGATGCTCAAAGACGGGCTGATTATTTGCTTCATTGCCACCGAGTGTCAGCTGTGATGCAGTGCTGAGCCGATCCGGCCTCCCTCGGGACCCTCTGGCTAAGTGCCGGGCTCAGCCGCGGCCTCCACGTCGCCCCAGGCAGCCAGCGGACGAGGGGAGGCCTGAGGCTTTGCTGGGTGAGCCGGGCCGAGCTCCCAGCACTGATGCCCGGGGGGGGGCATGGGCACTAAGGCGTTCCCTCCCCAGTGCTCACACCAAGGCCGCGTGGGGGGGGGGACACCTTGCTGATTTACACCCAGCCCCCAGGAGGGCAGGTGCTGCGTGGACACTGCGCCCTTTGTCGCCGGGCACCCCATCCGCTGGGCCCCTGCCGCACCAGCCTGTGCCCGGCTCACAATGGGGCAGGAGCTCAGACTAGCTCTGAGGACAGGCAAAGAGCAAGTTAAGAATGTAGACAGGTTAGCGGTCTTCCAGGCGGCAGGGCCTGATGAAACCCAGCCTAGAACACTCCAGGAGCTGGCTGAAGAGATCTCTGAGCCATTGGCCGTTAGCTTGGAGAACTTCTGGACGACCAGAGAGATCCCAGAAACTGGAAATGGTCAAGTATAGTTGTCAGGGATCCACAGGCCGGTGTCCTGGCCCAGCTCCGGGACAGGCCCTGGCAGTCCCCCTGCAGGCGTCAGCCCCCTCCGGGTCACACTTGCTGAGGTCAGCCCCTCGGCTCCCCCCTTCCCGGGACTGAACCTCGGAGCCTCCAGCCCCCACCGGGAGCTCCCTCAGCGAGTCTCCCTGGGTGGAACCCCGGTGGGAAACTTGTACCCCAAGAGAGCCGGGCACCCCCCTGCCTGACTCTGCAGTGACTCAGCCAGCGGGTAACAGCAGGGGGTGACTGGTTGTCTGGACCCAGCGCAGGGAGTCCTGGGTTAGCACCAGGAACGGAGAGTTACAGCCTGGGCCAGCCGGGTCGGATCAGAGCCCAGAGCCCTCCCAGCCCCTCTGTAATCCCCATCCACCAGCTTCTCCTTGTGCCACCCATGCTTATCACACACACACCCCCCCGACCCCTCCTCAACCCTCTGTCCTCCAGCTGGTCGCATCGGCTGTCTGCCTGTGGAGGGGGGCCCATCCCTGGGCATCAGTTGCTAGGTCCAGGCAGTTGTCTTCTGGGCCTCTCCATGGGACCAGGCCCCAGCCAGCCAGGCACAGTCAGATCTGGGTCTCTGCAAAGAGAAAATGCCCCTCCCCCGCAGCTAACCATGCAGCACATGGGGAAAGTGAGGCACGCCCTGTGTTCATCCAAAATATGAAAAATTCCCACTCCATCACTTCAGGATCTATCTATAAACAGGGACATAACCCAGGGAATTACAGACCAGTCAGCTTAATCTGAGCTCCTGCCCCATTCACACTGAGGCTGGCTGTGTTCGTCATCTGATAGCTGCTTACGTTTGACCATAAGAACGGTCACACTGGGTCAGACCAAAGGTCCATCTAGCCCAGTATCCTGTCTTCCGACAATGGCTAGTGCCGGGTGCCCCAGAGGGAATGAACAGAACAGAGAATCATCAAGTGATCCATCCCCTGTCATCCAGTCCGAGCTTCTGGCCATCAGAGGCTAGGGACACCATCCCTGTCCATTCTGGCTATTAGCCATTGATGGACCTGTCCTCCATTAACTTATCTAGGTCTTTTTCGAACCCTGTTATAATCTTGGCCTTCACAACATCCTCTGGCAAGGAGTTCCACAGGTTGACAGTGTGTCGTGTGAAAAAATACTTTCTTTTGTTTGTTTTAAACCTGCTGCCTGTTAATTTCATTTGGTGACCCCTAATTCTTGTGTTATGAGAAGGAGTAAACAACACTTCCTTATTTACTTTCTCCACCCAGTCATGATTTTATAGCCCTCGACCATATCCCCCCTTAGTCACCTCTTTTCCAAGCTGAAAAGTCCCAGTCTTATTAATCTCTCCTCATATGGAAGCTGTTCCACGCCCCTCATCATTAATGTTGCCTTTTTCTGAACCTTTTCCAATTCCAACATATCTTTTTTGAGATGGGGAAACCACACCTGCGCGCAGTATTCAAGATGTGGGCATACCATGGATCTATCTAGAGGCAATATGATATTTTCTCTCGTCTTATCTCTCCATTTCCTAATGATTCCCAACATTCTGTTTGCTTTTCTGACTGCCACTGCCCATTGAGTGGATGAAGTGAAAACTGAAACAAAACAGGTATTTAGCACTTCAGCCCTTGCTGTGTTTTCTGTTATTCTCTTTCCCTCTTCACTGAGTAACAGGCCTACCCTGTGCTTGGTCTTCCTCTTGCTTCTCATGTGTCTGTAAAACGTTTTCTTGTTACCCTCTATGTCCCTGGCTCATTTAATCTCATTTTGTGCCTTGTATGACAAAGTGAGAATGTTCTTTATGTCTTCTCTGAACACAGTGTGTGCCTCAGTTTCCCCATGTGTTACTCAAGTACTGAGGTGGTGGGACAGGGTGTGTTATCATTGCAGAGACCCCCAGAGGGCAGGTGTGGCTGCTGATGGGCTGCGGAGAACAGCGAACACTCGGCAGCCTGGCAACTGCTGACCAGGCCCCCTCCTCCGCAAGGAGCAGCCGGGGGTGTTGGTGCAGCTGGGGTGACCTGCTGGACCGGGGAAAGGGACAAAGGACGGAGGACGGCAATGGGCATGATGGGGGCCGGGCAGATGGAAGCGAGTCATTCTCCTGGTTGGGGACTCAGGGGCGAGGGCCCAGGGCTCTGCCCCCCACCAGATGGACTTTGCTGAGGGTCCCCGATCCCGGTGCTACCAAGCTCTGTTCTACGCTGGGTTCCCAACGATAATAACCCGTCTGTGCCACACGCGGGCTGGGAGTCACGGCTGGCTGCGGCGTGGGGGGCAGGGCCTTTTGGGGGTGAGGCTCCCCAGGGGTCCCGCCCAGGGGGACTCGCTGCGGGGAGCTCATGGGGTGACCAGGGGGCTGAACACTCCGAGGCCAGACTCAGGAGGCCCCAAAGCAGAGCAGGGTCCTTGCCCTGGGACAGGTGCCCTGAGGGCAGACGCTGCCCAGATTCCTGCCTGGTGTCACTCAGAGCAGGGCCAGCGCCCCCAGCCTGGGCGCCCGGCACAGCCTGACCTGTCTCACTTTGTCCCCACTTGCTTGCATTGGTTTTTTTACATTCATCTTGCGCGAGCTGACGCTGGGAAGACGCTGGCCATTTCTGGGAAGGCTGAGGAGGCCAATGAGGTCTGTGCCCCCTGCAGGACCCTCTCCCTGCTGTGGGTGCCACCCCTAGGCAAGCCCCCTACTCTCAATGACCCCCAGTCCCCACAACCTCCCGGCCCTCGCGCTCACCCACGCGGAAGATGAGCTCGTCCTCGATGGGATTCTCCTTCTTCTTGCCGGTGCCGTACATGCTGGAGGGGCGCCGCACGGCCTTCTGCCGGATGTGCCCGCTGCTGGGGGACTTGACACGGCGCTTGACGTCGTCGGGCGAGGGGGGCACGTCGCAGGCCTTGAGGGCCTTGGTGCGGAAGGGGCTGCCCTTGATGGGCTGCCCATAGAGCAGGATGGAGAGCAGGAAGTCGCCCTCCTGCCGCGGCGTGTACACCAGCTCGTAGGTGCCGTTCTTGTTGTCCAGCACCTCGGCTTCGGCCCGGCTGCCGTCGGGCGCCGTCACCTGGGCCTGCAGGCTGGCGCTGCCGCTGCGTACCAGCTCCCCGGCCCTGTCCTTGGTGGTGATGGTGAGGGAGGAGGCCTGCCCCACCACTGCGTGCCGCAGCCCCTCGCCCGTGGCCACCGTCTTGTGGGCGATGGCGCTGGTGGTGATAAGCACGCCCAGGTTGAGGATGGACTTGCGGACGCCGTCCGTCTCCACCACGTAGTCCAGCTGGTCGTTCTCCTGCGGCTGCTCGGGGAACTCCTGGCTGGCCAGGGCGCTGAGCCGCTCACTCATCTGCTTCTTCACCAGCAGCACCTCGGTCTCCGTGCCATGGTGCAACGCCTGCTCCGTGAAGGTGCAGCTGCTCAGGATGTTCTCCTGGCCCTGCCGCAGGGCGTCCAGCTGGGCCTGCAGCACCTGGGGAAGGGGCACATCAGCCAGCGGGGCATGGGAGGGACAGCAGGGGCGGGGCGGGGCTGGGGGGCAGGATCAGCCAGCAGGGCACAGATGGGGCTGGGGGGCAGGGACGGGGCACGGCGCAGGGGCAGCGGGGGGCAGGGGCAGCTTGAGGGCAGAGGCGGGGCAGGGCTGGGCTGGGCTTGGGGGCAGCCAGCGGGGCATGGATGGGGCTGGGCTGGGGCAGGGTCAGCTGAGGGGCAGGGGGCGGGGTGGGGCTGGGGCAGCCATCGGGGCACAGCCAAGGCAGGGCCAGGTGGATGCCCAGCGACAAACTGTTCAGAGGGACAATGCTGCTCCCCCGGGGCACTTCCTTTTACTCGTCTCCCAAGTCACTCTGCACGGTAGGGTCTATGGGGTGTATCTGCAGGGGGTGCTGGGGTAGAGCTATGGGGGTTCTGGGTGGGGCAGGCAGGGCTATCGGGGGCTCTGACAGAGTGGGAATTTTTTGTAATATTTAGATAAATCCGGTTCCCCTGTGTGCGTGGCTCACTAGGTGGTTGGCAGAGACCCAGAGATCGGCTGTGACAGCGCCTGGCTGCCTGGGGCCCGGGCCCATGGGGAGCCCCACAAGACAACGGCCCTCCAACTGCCCGGACATTTGGCACCTAGCAACTAACGCCCCGGGGGATGGGCCCCGCTCGGCAGGGAGCCAGCCCCTGTGACCAGCCAGAGAGCAAAGGGCGGAGGAGGGGCCAGGGAGAGGGGTTGGGAAGTGGGGGGCTGCCGGAAGCAGGAGACGCTCCTGGACAGGGATTACAGAGGGGCCGGGGGGCTCTGATCCAACCCGGCTGGCCCAGGCTCTAACTCTCTGTGCTGGGTCCAGACCCCCAGGCACCCCCCTGCTGTTACCCGCTGGCTGAGTCACTGCAGAGTCAGGCAGGGGGATGCCCGGCTCTCTTGGGGTACAAGTCTCCTGCCGGGGTCCCACCCAGGGGGACTCACCAAGGGAGCTCCCGGCGTGAGCTCCGAGGGTCGGTCCCTGGGGAGGGAGCTGGGGGGCAGACCCTGGCCGGAGCAGGGCACCAGGCCAGTGAGCCGGACCAGAGGCACAGGGAGGGGCTGGGGTTACCTTCTGCTTGGCGCTGCAGGTGGCCTCCAGGTCACGCACGAGCAGCCCCTTGCGCTGCTGCAGGGCCTGCTCCAGCTCCGCGAAGGAGCCGCTGATCTCGCCCACGGCGGCGTTCTTCCGCTCGACGAGCTGCTTGCTGATCTCGGTCACCAGCCCGATGGCAGCCGTCAGCTGGGGCAGCCTGTGGGGGGCGGGGCCGTCACCCACGGGGCAGCCCCCCTACACCCTGGCCCCCACGGGGCAGCCCCCCCCCACAGCCATCAGCTGGGGCAGCCTGCGGGGGGGCGGGGCCGTCACCCACAGGGCAGCCCCCCTACACCCCGGCCCCCACGGGGCAGCCCCCCCTCACAGCCATCAGCTGGGGCAGCCTGTGGGGGGGCAGGGCCCTCACTCACGGGGCAGCCCCCCCTACACCCCGGCCCCCACGGGGCAGCCCCCCCTCACAGCCATCAGCTGGGGTAGCCTGCGGGGGAGCGGGGCCG
Organism: Lepidochelys kempii; assembly: GCF_965140285.1. Taxonomy (NCBI): domain Eukaryota; kingdom Metazoa; phylum Chordata; order Testudines; family Cheloniidae; genus Lepidochelys; species Lepidochelys kempii. Next base: position 626,304 of record NC_136380.1, on the reverse strand, counting down.
TCACCCACAGGGCAGCCCGCCCTACACCCCGGCCCCCATGGGGCAGCCGCCCCTCACAGCCAGTTCCACACCTGGGAACCTCCCCTTGTGCAGGACACCAGCTCCCCCACCCCCTCCCCAGCTCCCCATACCGGCTCTTGATGGCGTCGAGCTGCTCCTGCAGCGAGGCCTTGTGCTGCTCCACCACGTTGCGCAGGGGCACGGTGACGTGCTCCCGGTGCTCGCCCTCCGTGCACTCGCGGCACATGGCCGTCTCGCACGACTCGCAGTAGAACTCCATCACCTGGGGGCGGGCAGGGGCCGTCAGGGGCTGCCACTCCCCACGGCTGCAGGCCCCCCAGCCCTGGCTGTCCAGGTCCCGAGGGCGGGGCGGGGAGGAGGCTGGCACCAGGCCAGAAAGCCCCCCTCGCTCTGTCACTCCGCTCCCGGAGAAGTGGGGTCACCCTGCTCCCTCCCCTTCATGGGCTCCTGCCCAGGCCACCTCCCCCAAGCCAGGCTGGCACCCAGCTCCCTGAAAAGTGGGGGCACCCTGGCCTGGCCCTTTCTCCTAGGGGCCCCCACCTCCCCAGGACGCGGGGTCACCCCGCCCCTCTCCCGGCCAGGGGCCCCCACCTCCCCAGGACGCGGGGTCACCCCGCCCCTCTCCCGGCCAGGGGCCCCCACCTTGCCCTCGTGGTTGGGGCAGGACAGCGGCTGGCCGGTGATGGCGCTGACGGGGTCCAGCGTGGTGGCGTCCGGGCGGCTGCTGCCCTCGGGGGTGCGCTGCAGCACCTCCATGAGGTTGGTGATGAAGAAGTTGCTCTGGAGTGCGGCCACGCCCTGCTCCGGCAGGATGGAGGTCTGGCGGCACACGGGGCAAGACAGGGTGAGGCTCTGGGGCGGGATATAGTTCTGGAGACACCTGGGACAGAGCGGGCAAAACAAGAGGGTCAGGAGGCGCGGGCCAGGCTGCGGGCAGGCTGCAGGGAGCTCGGCTGGGCCAGCACCGGGACAAGTGGAGCCTACGAGGGTGGATCGGACAGACGGGGAAGGGATCCGGGCAGGGGGAGATGGACGGACGGGGGCAGAGAGGGAGGGAGAGACAAACAGTCGGACAGGGAGGGAGGAGATCCGGACAAACGAGTGCACGCCAGGCAGCGGGGTGATCCCAGAGACGAGCCAGCCATGAGCCCTGTGAATGGGGTGGGACAGACGGACGGACAGGTGAGTGGGTGCGGGACAGTGGGGAGCTGGGGGGGAAAATGAGGCAGAGGGAGATAAGTGAACATCACTCCAGGGGGTGCAGAGGGTCACGCCCTGAGACACCCAAAATGAAGCTCCCCCCAGGCAGCTCTGATGGAAGGGGGGGCAGCTGTCCCCTTCAAAATTCTTTCCCATCGCCCCTGGGCCAGCCCGGCCTGGTCGCTCTCCCCGGGCAGGAATCTCTCCGGCCACTGAGAGTTCCCAGAGCCCATCTCTGCCCCCACCTCTCTTCCACACCGGGGGGTGGATCCAGCGCAGTGCCCGGGAGGTCAGGGGGAATGGACCCAGTGCAGCGCCCGGGGGAGGGAGAGCAATACAGCGGTGCACAGACAATCCAGGAAGTTTTTGGAAAGCGTCGGGGACAATTTCCTGGTGCAAGTGCTGGAGGAACCAACTAGGGGCAGAGCTCTTCTTGACCTGCTGCTCACAAACCAGGAAGAATTAGTAGGGAAAGCAAAAGTGGATGGGAACCTGAGAGGCAGTGACCATGAGATGGTCGAGTTCAGGATCCTGACACAAGGAAGAAAGGAAAGCAGCAGAATACGGACCCTGGACTTCAGGAAAGCAGACTTCGACTCCTTCAGGGAACAGATGGGTAGGATCCCCTGGGAGAATAACATGAGGGGGAAAAGAGTCCAGGAGAGCTGGCTGTATTTCAAAGAATCCCTATTGAGGTTACAGGGACAAACCATCCCAATGTGTCGAAAGAATAGTAAATATGGCAGGCGACCAGCTTGGCTTAACAGTGAAATCCTTGCTGATCTTAAACACAAAAAAGAAGCTTACAAGAAGTGGAAGATTGGACAAATGACCAGGGATGAGTATAAAAATATTGCTCGGGCATGCAGGAGTGAAATCAGGAAGGTCAAATCACACCTGGAGTTGCAGCTAGCAAGAGATGTTAAGACTAACAAGAAGAGTTTCTTCAGGTATGTTGGCAACAAGAAGAAAGCCAAGGAAAGTGTGGGCCCCTTACTGAATGAGGGAGGCAACCTAGTGACAGAGGATGTGGAAAAAGCTAATGTACTCAATGCTTTTTTTGCCTCTGTTTTCACTAACAAGGTCAGCTCCCAGACTGCTGCACTGGGCAGCACAGCATGGGGAGGAGGTGACCAGCCCTCTGTGGAGAAAGAAGTGGTTCGGGACTATTTAGAAAAGCTGGACGTGCACAAGTCCATGGGGCCAGATGCGCTGCATCCGAGAGTGCTAAAGGAGTTGGCGGATGTGATTGCAGAGCCATTGGCCATTATCTTTGAAAACTCATGGAGATCGGGGGAAGTCCCGGGCGACTGGAAAAAGGCTAATGTAATGCCCATCTTTAAAAGAGGGAAGGAGGAGGATCCTGGGAACTACAGGCCAGTCAGCCTCACCTCAGTCCCTGGAAAAATCATGGAGCAGACCCTCAAGGAATCAATCCTGAAGCACTTAGAGGAGAGGAAAGTGATCAGGAAGAGTCAGCATGGATTCACCAAGGGAAGGTCATGCCTGACTAATCTAATTGCCTTCTATGACGAGATAACTGGTTCTGTGGATGAAGGGAAAGCAGTGGACGTGTTGTTCCTTGACTTTAGCAAAGTTTTTGACACAGTCTCCCACAGTATTCTTGCCAGCAAGTTAAAGAAGTATGGGCTGGATGAATGGACTGTAAGGTGGATAGAAAGCTGGCTAGATTGTCGGGCTCAACGGGTAGTGATCAATGGCTCCATGCCTAGTTGGCAGCCGGTGTCAAGTGGAGTGCCCCAGGGGTCGGTCCTGGAGCCGGTTTTGTTCAATATCTTCATTAATGATCTGGAGGATGGTGTGGATTGCACCCACAGCAAGTTTGCAGATGACACTAAACTGGGAGGAGTGGTAGATACGCTGGAGGGGAGGGATAGGATACAGAGGGACCTTGACAAATTAGAGGATTGGCCAAAAGAAATTTGATGAGGTTCAACAAGGACAAGTGCAGAGTCCTGCACTTAGGACGGAAGAATCCAATGCACCGCTTCAGACTAGGGACCGAATGGCTCGGCAGCAGGTCTGCAGAAAAGGACCTAGGGGTGACAGTGGACGAGAAGCTGGATATGAGTCAGCAGTGTGCCCTTGTTGCCAAGAAGGCCAATGGCATTTTGGGATGTATAATTAGGGGCATTGCCAGCAGATCGAGGGATGTGATCGTTCCCCTCTATTCGACATTGGTGAGGCCTCATCTGGAGTACTGTGTCCAGTTTTGGGCCCCACACTACAAGAAGGATGTGGATAAATTGGAAAACGTCCAGCGGAGGGCAACAAAAATGATTAGGGGTCTGGAACACATGAGTTATGAGGAGAGGCTGAGGGAACTGGGATTGTTTAGTCTGCAGAAGAGAAGAATGAGGGGGGATTTGATAGCTGCTTTCAACTACCTGAAAGGGGGTTCCAAAGAGGATGGATCTAGACTGTTCTCAATGGTAGCAGATGACAGAACGAGGAGTAGTGGTCTCAAGTTGCAGTGGGGGAGGTTTAGGTTGGACTTTTTCACTAGGAGGGTGGTGAAACCCTTAGATTAGAAATTAGACGAAGGTTTCTAACCATCAGAGGAGTGAAGTTTTGGAATAGCCTTCCGAGGGAAGTAGTGGGGGCAAAAGATCTATCTTGCTTTAAGATTAAACTCGATAAGTTTATGGAGGAGATGGTATGATGGGATAACATGGTTTTGGTAATTAAATATTCATGGTAAATAGGCCCAATGGCCTGTGATGGGTTTTTAGATGGGGTAAGATCCAAGTTACCCGGGAAAGAATTTTCTGTAGTATCTGGCTGATGAATCTTGCCCATATGCTCAGGGTTTAGCTGATCGCCATATTTGGGGTCGGGAAGGAATTTTCCTCCAGGGCAGATTGGAAGGCCCTGGAGGTTTTTCGCCTTCCTCTGTAGCATGGGGCATGGGTCACTTGCTGGAGGATTCTCTGCTCCTTGAGGTCTTCAAACTACAATTTGAGGACTTCAATAGCACAGATATAGGTGTGAGGTCTTTTTTAGGAGTGGTGGGTGAAGTTCTGTGGCCTGCATTGTGCAGGAGGTCAGACTAGATGATCATAATGGTCCCTTCTGACCTAAATATCTATGAATCTATGAAACACTGGAATGCGTTACCTAGGGAGGTGGTGGAATCTCCTTCCTTAGAAGTTTTTAAGGTCAGGCTTGACATCTTGGCTGGGATGATTTAGTTGGGGATAGGTCCTGCTTTGAACAGGGGGTGGGACTAGATGACCTCCTGAGGTCCCTTCCAACCCTGATATTCTCTGACCCAGCATGGCCCCGGGGGGGGCAGGGTCAGGGGAAGCAGACCCAGTGCAGTGCCTGGAGCTCACCTACCAGCGCTAGGGGGCGCTGCCCAGAGCCTCGGGAAGGAACGTACCACCCAGACACCAGCACTGGGGGGCTGGGTGATAAAGAAAAGGAAGTGGAATTTAGGAGCATCTGTTCGATCTAGTTGTGATTGCTGTAAGCTGGTGGGATGATTCGCACAATTGCAGTGTTAGAGTCACTGGTTATAACCCATTGAGGAAGGGGTGAGTGTGCAAAAGAGGAAGGGGAGGGACTTTGTCAAAGATAGCATCACCTGTGTCCAAGTCACTGCTAACTCAGAAGACACATGATCCTGTTGAATGCGTGTAGATCAGTGTCCTAGGCGAAAAAGGCCCAGGTGGGGTGTTGGTACATGTCTGTTCCAGACTCCAAATGACCCTCTGGATGCGCCTGGCTGCAGCGTGTAGGGAAAAGCACTGCATGCCACTGAATCTGCGTGATGCGCGCTGGAGCGTCCCATGCCAGTACGAGCAGCCCTTTGGAATCCCTAAGGACTGTAGAGGAGAATTTCCTAACTCCAACAGCACAGCACCGGCACGGGTCATGGGGAGAGGTTCTGTATTAGACCCTGGCCTAAGAGACAATGAAGAACTGATCACAGAACTCAAAGTTAATGGTTCCTTAGGTACAAGTGGTCATGACTTGATCCCATCTATAATGTGTAACAGAATGAAGTCCATGGTGCTTTAATAGGGCCAGTTTCACAAGGCTGAGAACAAAGCGAGAGGTGGAGGCCAGGTGCCCGGTTTGCCCAGGAAAGAGACAAAGGATGGAGGGGGGCAGCTGGATGTGACTGAGGCTGGGCTGCAGGAGGCAAGTCAGTCTGCAGCTGGGGGACTGAAGAGGGGGAGCCCGAGGCTCTGCTCCCCCGCCCCCCGCCACACCGCTCCCAGGGCTTTGCCCTGGTGACAGGTGCCCTGAGGGGAGATGTCGCACCAGAGTCCTGCCTGGCTTCATCCAGAGCCGTTCCAGAGCCCCAAGCCTCTGCTCTTGTGACAGTTTAACAGGGTCTATTTTCCATAAACCCATGCTGATTTGCATTAATTACATTTCCCTCCTTTAGTTCTTTATGAATCAAGTGCTGTATCAGCCACTCCATTATCTTGCCCTGCATTGATGTCAGGCTGACAGGCCTGTAATTACCTGTGTCAGCCCCTTTACCCTTTAAAAATATTGCCACATTAGTTTCTTCCAGTCTCAAACTTGTCAAAAATCAACATAACAGTCCAGCAAGCTCCTCATCCAGCTCTTTTAAAACTCTTGGGTGCAAGTTACATGGATCTGATGATTTTAAAATAGTAGCTGCTGTTTAACATCCTCCAGAGGCACTAGTGGGTGGAAAGAGTGTTAGTATCACCATATGGCCATCACCAAGTCACCCTCACCTTCTCTTTGTTCCGCTACCCAGACTGAGCTCCTCCAGTCTCTCACTCCGGGGAGCTCTGCAGCCCTTGAGTTATTCCCATCACTTTTCCAAGCCTTCTTCCATTCATCACCAGCCTTCCCCAATGGGGACCCCAGAACTGACACAGGCAGCCAAGCGTGGGTCAGCCCCATGTGATAGGGCGGGTTTGAGGCCAGGCCGCTGGAAGTGAGTCAGTCTCCTGGCTGGGGACTCAGGGGCGAGGGCCCAGGGCTCTAGATCCCCCATCTCCCCACGATAATAACCCATCTGTGTCACACACGGGCTGGGAGTCACAGCTGGCTGCGGAGTTGGGGGCAGGGCCCTTTGGGGATGAGGCTCCCCCAGGGGGACTTGCTGCAGGGAGCTCACAGGGTGACCAGGGAGCTGAACGCTCCGAGGTCAGACCCAGGAGGGGCCAAAGTGGAGCAGGGTCCTTGCCCTTGGACAGGCGCCCTGAGGGGAGACACTGCCCCAGAGTCCTGGGTGAGCTTCATCCAGAGCCCAGAGCCCGGGACACATGAGCCCAGAAGTGGCACTATCCCAGCTGCAGCTGCTCTGTGAATCGCACCACGCCCCTCGAGTGGGTTTCACTACATCCCGCAGCTCTGCAAATACCCGAGGACCGCACACGGCTCGCAACACTCAGGGCAGCAGAGCAGACCTGTGCGGGCGCCACGCTTCTGGGAGAGATGGGGAACAGCGACTCGTCCGGCCCAGGGTCGTGGGAAAGTGAAGAGAGGTGCAAAAGTTATGGGATAGAGATATTATGGGATGGAGACCGTTGCATTGTGGGAAGTTGACCTCTTGCTCCCAGTCACCTGTTCTGTCTCGTTTCTGTCCCCGCATGCATTGCCTATGCTACCCGCTACGCTGGACGGTGGCGGGTTGCTCGCTGGGCCCCGCCCATTGTGCACAGCCTCGTGCACGGACACAAGCACTCCTGGTGAGTACGCGAGGAGCTGAGTGTGCATGCGCACCAGTGACGTACGACCGCAGTGGCTCTATGCCAACGAAACTTGTGTCAGCAAAATGTCGTTGTGCGGACACCCTCAGAGACACGGGTATAAACGAGCTGTCGGAGCCGAGAGGGGCAGTAAAAAGAACTGGCCAAGGCCAACCCCACAGCAGCGGTCTGTGTTTTTCCCTTCCGTCCTCTGGGCTACCCTAAGGACTCCCTAGGTGGCTAATAAACGGGACTCTCCTCTGAAAAGGTGGCTTGGTGCATTCATCCCTGAAGAGGGGACCCATCTCAGAGCAGGGTCCGTTGGCTGGACTCACGGAGCAGAGCTCACCCTGGGAAGCAGCAGGCTGGAGTCCAGAGTCTGTTTCCCAGGTGGTGAGGCTGCATGACCTGCCCTGTAGGGAGAGTGAGACCCCCTGCAGGTCTGGCACACTGAGGGACCACATCTGGGGCACAGCACGGAGCCTGCGGCCCCAGGACATGGTGTATGTGGGACAAAGTGGGAATGTTCTTAATGTTTTCTCTGAATACTGTGGGGGTGCCTCAGTTTCCCCTATGCAGTTCTTAAGTCTCTAGGTGGGGGGATCAGAGGGTGTGATTGCTGCAGAGCCCTAACAGGGCCAGTGGGATGGTGTCTGCACACAGAATAGCCAACACCCTGTCTCCTGGCACCTGATGGCCTGGGCCCCTCCCCTGCAAAGGTGGCAACTGAAGGGGTTGGAGAACAAAGAGATCAGATGGCCTCCTGACCAGGGAAAAAGAAAAAGGCCAGAAGAGGGGCAGGAGAGTTTCAGTTTGGAGCTGCTGGGGAAGGAGGGAGGCTCAGATCCCCTGCCCCCCAAGATGGACCTGACTGAGGGGTCCTCTTCTTTGTACCTCCAAGCTCTGTGTTAGATCATGTCCCTGTCGTGTAATAAACCTTCTGTGTTCCCAGCTGGCTGAGAGTCACGTCTGACTGTGGAATTAGGGTGCAGGAGCCTCTGGCTTCCCCAGGAGCCCCGCCTGCACGGACTCGTTGCAGGAAGCGCACAGTGTGAGAAGACGATGCTGAATGCTCTGAGATCAGACTCAGGAAGGTCGAAGCCGTGTAAGTTTCTTGCCCTGGAGACAATCTGCTCTCAGAGAGGAGGCTCCCCCAGAGTCCTGACTGGCTTCGTATAGAGTAGGTCCAGAGCATCGCCCGAGGACTCCGTGACAAGTGGTGGGATGTACTGCATCCCGTGAATCCCATTTCTTGCAGTAAGTGACTGGGGAGCAGTAAAACAAAGGGGGCTTAATGAGGACCAGGCGTGCTGAAGGCTCAGAGAGGGGTGGTTCCAGGGGGCGAAGGAGCTACGCTTAACCCCTGGGAATGTGTGACCAGCGAGAAGGACTGTTGCAGTAACAGGATCCCCCTGGGGACTACGGCAAGCAGTCCCATGGGTGGAGGAATCTGCGGCTCGACCCTGGGAGAGAGGTGGTGACCTCGAGAAGGGCTGGCACACTAGAGATTCCTCCTGGAAACCGTGGGGAGCTGAGAGCACACGGGCCTGTGAGTCCACAACAACTTGGGAACAGCGGAGTGATGGCCTATCACCATAGAATCACAGAATATCAGAGTTGGAAGGGACCTCAGGAGGTCATCTAGTCCAACCCCCTGCTCAAAGCAGGACCAATCCCCAATTTTTGCCCCAGATCCCTAAATGGCCCCCTCAAGGATTGAACTCACAAACCTGGGTTTAGCAGGCCAATGCTCAAACCACTGAGCTATCCCTCCTCCCCACGATAATAACCCTGTGCAAAAAGAGAGGGTTGTGCATGGGAAAGATCACCAAAGCACAGTTCATCGTGCAGCTGGAGGACGATGACCGCCCTAAGGAACAGAGTCCTGACCCCAAATGGGGCTATAGCAGGATTTGGGAGCAGCTGGAGTAGTAGCCAGGCATCCCCAAGACTCCTGTCCCCAACCAGACGGGGGTCTTCACAATCGGGTTTGCCATCAGGGAATCGGACGGGATTGGAGCTGAGTCCGAGGACCGTGGGAGACAGCGAGAGCCAAAGAAAGAGCTGCAGGAAAAGCAGCAGCATGAACTGGCGATGGTGGGGTGGAGAGGCCTAGGGGACCTCCCAGGGGTGAGTGTGGATAGACCCCCAGTTCCACAGGGAACCTCGAGACTAAATTGCTGCCCTGGTTAAGGGGGGGGATGTGGATGCCACCTCACTGCCTTTGAGCAGGCTGGCGATTTGAACCAGGGGGACCCTGCGGAAAAGCCCCGGTGTCTAGCTCCCTTGCTGGGTCCCAAGGCCATAGACTCCGTCAGCCCGATGGGTGGGGAGGTGGACAGGCTCCCGGCCCCAGCCTATATGTCTGTGTGGAGTTTCCTGGGGTCAGGCCCCTCAGACCTCCAGTGGGAGCGGAAAGGGATGGTCAATGGGGAGACATTCCTGGGGTGGCGAGATCCTGCGACAGAGAGAACTGGTGTCAGGCCCTGGGTGGTGCAGCCTCAGATGCTGAGGGGCTGTGTGAGCTGAGTGAGGGTCCCAAGGACAAAGCCCCTCGCCCTGCCTGTGGCCCAGATCCCTGTGCAGACCCAGGAGGGGTGGGGCTGGCTGGTCGTTGGGGCTCTCCAGGATATGGGCCGTGAGGTCCTGTTGGGGGGTGACTGTCTCTCTTTGGGACAGGATCCAGGCCCTGCTCCTGTAACGGCCGAGGATCTGAATTTGAATCCAGGGAACCAATCGGCGGAGAGGGAAATGGTCAGTGAAAATGCAGATGACCTGGCTGGCAGTGGGGAGGAGCTGCTAGGCTTAGGATACCTGCCTACCTGTAACCAGCCCCCTGGGACTGGGTGGGACGGAAAGAGGCTCCCTGCCCCCCTGCACACCGGAGAGGGGGCTCACGCTGGATCCGATGCTGTAAGGAGAGCAGAGAGCTCGCTGCCTGCCCCCACTGGGACAGCAAGGGCAGCGCTGAGCAAGGGTGGAGCTGAGACCCCAGTTGAGGGGGGGACCCACAGGCAGGGCAGTTCGGCTGCCAACCAGGTTTAGCTGGTCCAGAGACGCTGCTGGGAAGTGATCCCACGGCAGGGAGGGAGCGACCAGGGACAGGGCTCAGCGGGGCTGTGACCCCAGGCCCAGCCCACGAGAGGGAGCAGGTCCCACTCCCGTCCCCAGCACCTGAATTCCAGACCGAGCTGCGGAAGGATCCTCCTAGGAGGAGCTGAGGGGACTTGCTGGCCACAGGCTGCAAACCCCCGTGGGGAAGGCTGCAGGGACAGATTCCCGTGGGAGAAGGGATTCCTGTACCGAGACGGGGCTCCCCCAGGGGAAGTAGAACCGTGGGGGATCAGGAGGCCGCTGGGGGTGCCCCGGAAATGTCACCACCAGCTGTCGTACCTGGCCCGCAATGACCCTCTCTCGGGACACCAGGGGATCCAGGCCCCAGGCAGCGGCTGCTGCAGAACCACGACTGGCCCGGAGTCTGGGACGCGGCCCAGCGGCACGGCAGGTCCTGCAACCCTGGCCAGAGGTGGGGGGGAGGGAAGGCCAGGATAAGGGAGAAGCTCCCTTGAGACCCCTGCCCAACACAGAGGAACCTTTCCAGAAGGTGACTATGGACATAGTGGGGCCCCTGTGACGAAGTGGGACTATTCTTAATGTTTCCTCCGAATATTGTGGGGGGTGCCTCAGTTTCCCCTATGCAGTTCTTAAGTATTTAGAGGGTGGGGTAAGGGTGTATGATCATTGCAGAGCCCTAGAGGGCAGGGGTGTGCAGGGGTCTGGACACAGAGAATGGCCAACACCCTGTTTCTTGGCAACTGATGGCCTGGGCCCTTTCCCCCCTCCCCACCCCCAAGGTGAAAGCTGAAGGGTTGGATAACAAGGGAATCAGGTGACCACCTGGCCCAGGAAAGGAACAAAACCCAGAGGAGGAGGGGCTGGAGGGAGTTTCAGTTTGGGGCTGGCTGGGACATGGAGTGAAGTGCAGACGGGGTTGTCTGGCTCACTGCCCCCCAAAATGGACCCAGCTGAGGGGTCCCGTTCTCTGCACCTGCAAGCTCTGTTTTAGACCACGTTCCTGTCGTCTAATAAACCTTCTGTTTTACTGGCTGGCTGAGAGTCACGTCTGACTGCGAAGTTGGGGTGCAGGACCCTCTGGCTTCCCCAGGAGCCCCGCCTGAGCGGACTCGCTGTGGGAAGCGCACAGAGGGGCAGAGGAGGCTGAATGCTCCGAGGTCAGACCCAGGAAGGTGGAAGCCGTGTGAGCTGTGTGTCCTGAAGACAGGCTGCTTACAGGAAGGTGACTGCCCAAGAGTCCTGACTGGCTTCATGGGGAGCAGTTCCAGAGCATCGCCCGGGGACTCCGTGACAGCCCCTCAGCAAGGCGACCCGGGCAGGGAAGAAATAAGGCCTGGGGGTGATGGATTTCGCCACCCACTACCCAGGGGCGGGTCCTCCACCAAGGCAGACGCGCTGCTGACCATCTTCAGCAGAGGGGGGGCCCCAGCAAGGTCCTTAGAGACCAGGGGGTCCAATGTCCTGTCAGTCTTGCTCTGGGGCTGGTGGGAGAAATGGGTCAGGAGAAATTAAGGTCAGGCTTGACAAAGCCCTGGCTGGGATGATTTAACTGGGAATTGGTCCTGCTTCGAGCAGGGGGTTGGACTAGATGACCTTCTGGGGTCCCTTCCAACCCTGATATTCTATGATTCTATGAAATGGGGGGTCTGGCCCACCTGGGCCTCTGCAGGTCACCCTCCGTCCCATGGGCTGGTGGAGAGAGTTTATGGGCCCCTGGGGTTGATCCTGAGGACTTTTATGAATCAGCATCTGCAGGACGGGGACAAGGACCTGCCCCACCTGTGATATGGGGAAGTGCCCCAGGAATCCACCAGGTTCTTCCCTTTTGAGCTGCTCTATGGGAGGAGAGTGAGGGGACCCTGGACCTGGTAAGGGTCGATTCGGAGGAGAAGGGGGAAGACCCCCGGGTGGATCTCTTCCCTGAGGTGGGGGCCAATCCTCCCATCAGGTGTCCCTTGTTCAGAGGTCCCTGGGAAAACAGCCCAGAGCCTGGAGAGAGAGGTCAAGGATAGGCTGGCTTTAGGGGTGATCCAGCCGTTCAATAGCCCATGGGCCCATCTCAGCCCCAGCTGGTGGGGGGTCTCCCCCATAGCGTTAGCTGGCTAGAACAAAAGGCCTCAGGGCACAGTGCAGCTTGGCCAGCACGCCGGAAGCTCTGGTGCTGAATCAGGGCACCCCACTCCCATCCGCACTGGGACACGGCGCTGGGTCACAGGCAGATCCACCCCTGCAGCCCCACCCCCCACTGGGAGACGGTGCTGGGTCACATAGAATCATAGAATATCAGGGTTGGAAGGGACCCCAGAAGGTCATCTAGTCCAACCCCCTGCTCGAAGCAGGACCAATTCCCAGTTAAATCATCCCAGCCAGGGCTGGCCATGCTGCCCACATCCCCCCCAGGGACACGGCACCGGGTCACAGGCAGGTGAGGCCCTGAAGGCCCCCCCCATCTCACCGCTCACAGAAGGGGTGCAGGCAGAGGGGGTAGCCATAGGAGGGATGGAGGGGGCTGGGGGGGCGCTCACCGCTCAAAGAAGGGGTGCAGGCAGAGGGGTAGCCCTGGGGGTGATGGAGGGGGCCTGGGGGGGTGGAGGGGGCGCTCACCACTCACAGAAGGGGTGCAGGCAGAGGGGGAGCCCTGGGGGGATGGAGGGGGGCTGGGGGGGTGGAGGGGGGCTGGGGGGGGCGCTCACCACTCGCAGAAGGGGTGGAGGCAGAGGGGGAGCCCTGGGGGGATGGAAGGGACCTGGGGGGGGCGCTCACCGCTCACAGAAGGGTTGCAGGCAGAGGGGGAAGCCCTGGGGGTGATGGCGGTGCCTGGGGGGGGCGCTCACCGCTCACAGAAGGGGTGGAGGCAGAGGGGAAGCCCTGGGGGGGGATGGAGGGGGGTCTGGGGGGGCGCTCACGGCTCGCAGAAGGGGTGCAGGCAGAGGGGGAGCCCTGGGGGCGTGGAGGGGGTCTGGGGGGGGGCGCTCACCGCTCACAGAAGGGGTGGAGGCAGAGGGGAAGCCCTGGGGGGGATGGAGGGGGTCTGGGGGGGGCGCTCACGGCTCGCAGAAGGGGTGCAGGCAGAGGGGGAGCCCTGGGGGCGTGGAGGGGGTCTGGGGGGGATGGAGGGGGCTGGGGGGGGCGCTCACCGCTCACAGAAGGGTTGCAGGCAGAGGGGGAGCCCTGGGGGGGCGGAGGGGGCCCGGCGGGGGGTGGAGGGGGCTGGGGGGGGCACTCACCGCTCACAGAAGGGTTGCAGGCAGAGGGGGAGCCCCTGGGGGGGCACTCACCGCTCACAGAAGGTGTGCAGGCAGAGGGGGAGCCCTGGGGGGGATAGAGGGGCCTGGGGGGGCGCTCACCGCTCACAGAAGGTGTGCAGGTAGAGGGGGAGCCCTAGGGGGGTGGAGGGGCCCTGGGGGGGATGAAGGGGTCTGGGGGGGGGGGCGCTCACCGCTCACAGAAGGTGTGCAGGCAGGGCAGCACCTTGGGGTTGCGGGTACCGGTCCAGGCAGATGCTGCAGACCAGGAACTGCTTGTCGATCTGCCGCACCACGGGGCTGGCGTTGGCCTCCCGCTTCGCCATGGTGACCCTCGGTCAGCGAGGCTGCGGGCCCAACTGCCACTGACCTGCAGGGGCGAGAGTGGGGGTGAGCCAGGACCGGTGCCCTCACTCAGCGCTGTCCTGAACGGCCCCAGCCCCAGGCCCTGGGGTGCCCTCAGACGCCCCCCCAGGACCTGGCATCCCGCCCAGGCAGGCACCAGGCCAGAGGCAGCTCTCCGTCCTCTGGCCAGCTCCCTGCCCAGGGCCAGGAACATCCAGCCACCCTGGTCCTGCTGAGGCTCTGCCCCCTGGGCACCCCGCCCCTTGTCCCGGCTCAGGGAGGGGGAGAACCCAGAAATGGCTCAGGGTGGCCAGAGCCTTATGGGGCCTGCCCATCCCTTGGAGGCCCCGCCAGCTCAGGCCACACCACCCAGTATCCAGTGTCCTCTGAGACCATGGGCACAGTTGGCAAAGAGCAGGGGCTGCAAGAGCCGGCTAGCCCCAGCTCCAGGGCTCCTCTACACCGAGAGCCGGGAGCTCCGTCCCAGAGCCGTGGGGCGAGCAGGTGCTGGGAGCAGGGGCACTTCAGAGCCTCGCATGGGGGCACTGCTCCCCCCTTCCCCCCAGCTCTGTATCCCCCCCCTCCCTCCAGCGAGCTCTGCATCCCCCCCTCCCCAGAGGGCGCTGCTCCCCCCTCCCTCCAGCTCTGCATCCCTCCTACCCCCAGCGAGCACTGCTCCCCCCTCCCCCCAGCTCTGCATCCCCCCCCCCGAGAGAGCACTGCTCCCCCCCAGCTCTGCATCCCCCCCCTCCCCAGAGGGCGCTGCTCCCCCCCCAGCTCTGCATCCCTCCTACCCCCAGCGAGCGCTGCTCCCCCCTCCCCCCCAGCTCTGCATCCCCCCCCCCGAGAGAGCACTGCTCCCCCCCAGCTCTGCATCCCCCCCTCCCCAGAGGGCGCTGCTCCCCCCCAGCTCTGCATCCCTCCTACCCCCAGCGAGCGCTGCTCCCCCCTCCCCCCAGCTCTGCATCCCCCCCCCGAGAAAGCACTGCTCCCCCCCAGCTCTGCATCCCCCCCTCCCCAGAGGGCGCTGCTCCCCCCCAGCTCTGCATCCCTCCTACCCCCAGCGAGCGCTGCTCCCCCCTCCCCCCAGCTCTGCATCCCCCCCCCGAGAGAGCACTGCTCCCCCCCAGCTCTGCATCCCCCCCTCCCCAGAGGGCGCTGCTCCCCCCCAGCTCTGCATCCCTCCTACCCCCAGCGAGCGCTGCTCCCCCCTCCCCCCAGCTCTGCATCCCCCCCCGAGAGAGCACTGCTCCCCCCCAGCTCTGCATCCCCCCCTCCCCAGAGGGCGCTGCTCCCCCCCAGCTCTGCATCCCTCCTACCCCCAGCGAGCGCTGCTCCCCCCTCCCCCCAGCTCTGCATCCCCCCCCGAGAGAGCACTGCTCCCCCCCAGCTCTGCATCCCCCCTCCCCGGAGGGCGCTGCTCCCCCCCTCCGCATCCCCCCTTCCCGGAGGGCACTCTGCCCCACCCACCACCAGGCTCTGCACCCCCCAGAGAGCGCTGCCCCCCACGCCAAGGCTCTACATCTCCGCCCCCCAGCACTGCCAGGCTCTGCAGCCCCGACTCACGCTAGCGGCTCCCCGCGCCGCAGGGTCCCAGGCCCGGCCGCCGCCCCGCCCGGCCGGCCATTGTGCGGGCAGCAGCTGAGCGAGGCTACGTCACCGCCGCCGCCCCGCCCCCGCCGCCGTCACAGCGCCCCGCCCCCGCCGCCGCGACAGAGGGCGGGGCCGCTGGGCTAGGGGATCCCGGCGGGGGGGGGACGTGGCTGGGGATCCCGGCGGGGGGCGCAGTGGGGGGGGGCAGGGGGACGTGGCAGGGGGATCCCGGCGGGGGGCGCAGTGGGGGGGGACGTGGCAGGGGGATCCCGGCGGGGGGCGCAGTGGGGGGGGGGCAGGGCGCCGGCTGGGGGATCCCGGCGGGGGGCGCAGTGGGGGGGGGGCAGGGGGACGTGGCAGGGGGATCCCGGCGGGGGGCGCAGTGGGGGGGGGACGTGGCAGGGGGATCCCGGCGGGGGGCGCAGTGGGGGGGGACAGGGCGCCGGCTGGGGGATCCCGGCGGGGGGGGGACGTGGCTGGGGATCCCGGCGGGGGGCGCAGCTGGGGGGGCGCAGCAGGGCGCTGGCCGGGGGGAGCAGCGCGCCGGCTGGAGGATCCCAGCAGGGGGTACTGGGGAGTGTGGGGGGAGGGTGCCGATTGGGAGGCTCACGGGTGTAACCGCCCCATGGCCAAGGGGGCACAGTGCCCTGGGGGGGCAGGCACACCGGGACAGGGGGGCTGAGGAGGGGGCTCAGGGGGGCCGAGGCCGACCCTGCTGTCCCTGGGGCAGGACATGCACAGGCTGCCCACGCCCCTCCCTCGCTTGGGGCCGTGGCCAAGGGCCCGAGCCACTGAGGGTCCCGCCAGGGCAGAGTGGCCGGACAGGCCAGGGCGGGGCCGGGGTCCCCCACAGGGGGAGGGTACCCGGACCCCAGGGTGTGGCAGAGAGTCCGGCCGGGTGACGGGTAGCACCGGGCCCAGGAAACCCTGCTAGGCTTCCTGCCAGGCCACTGAGCCCAGCCGTGCCCCATAGCCAGCGCCAGGCCCCGGTGCCCGGCCCCTCGCCCAGCGCCAGGCCCCGGTGCCCGGCCCCTCGCCCAGCGCCCAGCGCCAGGCCCCGGTGCCCGGCCCCTCGCCCAGCGCCAGGCCCCGGTGCCCGGCCCCTCGCCCCACGGCCAGCGCCAGGCCCCGGTGCCCGGCCCCTCGCCCAGCGCCAGGCCCCGGTGCCCGGCCCCTCGCCCAGCGCCAGGCCCCGGTGCCCGGCCCCTCGCCCCACGGCCAGCGCCAGGCCCCGGTGCCCGGCCCCTCGCCCCACGGCCAGCGCCAGGCCCCGGTGCCCGGCCCCTCGCCCCACGGCCAGCGCCAGGCCCCGGTGCCCGGCCCCTCGCCCCACGGCCAGCGCCAGGCCCCGGTGCCCGGCCCCTCGCCCCACGGCCAGCGCCAGGCCCCGGTGCCCGGCCCCTCGCCCCACGGCCAGCGCCAGGCCCCGGTGCCCGGCCCCTCGCCCCACGGCCAGCGCCAGGCCCCGGTGCCCGGCCCCTGCCCCCCCCCCCAATCTCCTCCTCATAGCCAGCGCAGAGTCGTCAGACACCCCCAGCCTCAGCCCCCCGCACCCCTTCCCCAACAGCCCCCCCCGCATCCTCTCTCGCCCCCTCCCCCAGCAGTCGTGCCCCCCCTCGTCCCCCCTCCCCCAGCAGTCGACCCCGCCCCCAGCAGCCGGCCCCGGCGGCGCCGCTCTGCTCTGCGCTCCCTCTGCCCCGCCCCCAGGCCGGGCCGGGCCGGGCCGGGCGATGCTGCCCCACACGGCTCCAGCCCCACTCACCACGTGGCCGCGCCGAGCCGAGCCGAGCCGAGCCGGGGTAGCGGGCGGGCCAGGCGCTGGGTGGCGGCTCCCAGCAGCGCAGGCCAGGCCAGGCCCGGCCCGGCCCGGCCCGGCCCTCGGCCCCGCCCCCAGTGTTCGGACCGCAGCAAGGCGCGGACGCGACTGGTTACCATGGGAACCACATCCCGCCCCGAGCCTCGCCCCCAACCAGCCCCGCCCAGCCCCTCAGCCCCGCCCCCAGCCCCGCCCCGCCCTGCCCCAGAGGCCCCCCCCCAGCCAGCCCCACCCCGCCCAGCGCCTGAGCCCTGCACCTCCAGCCCCGGAGCCCCATCTGGGTAGAAGGGGGATGTAACAATGGAAGGGGTGTATGGAGGTGGGGGTGGATGACTGGAAGGGGTGAATGGGTGTGGAGTGTATGAATGGAAGGGGTGTATGGAGATGGGGTGAATGGATGAAAGGTGGGGGTGGATGACTGGAAGGGGTGAATGGGTGTGGAGTGTATGAATGGAAGGGGTGTATGGAGATGGGGTGAATGGGTAGAAGGTGAGGGTGGATGACTGGAAGGGGTGAATGGGTGTGGAGTGTATGAATGGAAGAGGTGTATGGAGATGGGGTGAATGGGTAGAAGGTGAGGGTGGATGACTGGAAGGGGTGAATGGGTGAGGGGTGTATGAATGGAAGGGGTGTATGGAGATGGGGTGAATGGATGAAAGGTGGGGGTGGATGATTGGAAGGGGTGTATGGAGATGGGGTGAATGGGTAGAAGGTGAGGGTGGATGACTGGAAGGGGTGAATGGGTGGGGGGTGTATGAATGGAAGAGGTGTATGGAGATGGGGTGAATGGGTAGAAGGTGAGGGTGGATGACTGGAAGGGGTGAATGGGTGGGGGGTGTATGAATGGAAGGGGTGTATGGAGATGGGGTGAATGGATGGAAGGTGGGGTGGATGACTGGAAGGGGCGTATGGGGATTGGAGTGAATGGGTGGGGGGTGTATCAATGGAAGGGATGTATGGAGATGCATGACTCTAAGCTCAGGAGCATTCGGCATCCCCATTTCACACCGTGCGCTTCCCACAGCCAGTCCGCCCAGGCGGGCTCCTGGGGAAGCCAGAGAGTCCTGCCCCGCAACTCCGCAGTCAGACGTGCCTCTCAGCCAGCCAGTAAAACAGAAGGTTTGTTAGATGACAGGAACTGTGACGTGATTGACGTGAACTGGGACTGTACAGGTTTCAGAGTAACAGCCGTGTTAGTCTGTATTCGCAAAAAGAAAAGGAGGACTTGTGGCACCTTAGAGACTAACCAATTTATTTGAGCATGAGTTGCAACCAAGGTCCTGTAGTGGCACCAAATCTTGTATAAAGGGGGTCAAAAAAGGTGTCTAGGACAAGGTTATGGTTTGCTGGTTAGGATTATGCTTTTTATATTTAAAGTTATGAATATTGGCTTTATACTGTCTGTATTTCAAACTTGTGCTATGCTTCTGGGTGATACCCCAGATAAGTTGGTGTCAGCTCTGCCCAGCCTGCTAGATGGCCAATTAAGGACCATCAGTTATATAACTGATCCACTGAGAGAAGGCAGATACACCTGGTAACTCAGTAAGGTATGCAGGGACCTGTCCGTGTGACTCCAAACTCCATTTTGCTATAATTTTCCACAGTAAGAACAAAGATGGGTTCTTACACCTGGAAAAGACTATAAAAGGCTGATGCCTCATCTCCATCTTGTCTTCAATCCTGCTTCATACCTCTGCTATAAACTGAAGCACTGAACAAAGGACTGAAAGACCCATCCCAGCTAGGGATGTTCTCCAGAGACTTGATTTGAACCTGCCTTTTAATCCGTCACTGCTACAAGCCTGAACCAAGAACTTTGCCATTACTGACAGGTTTCAGAGGAACAGCCGTGTTAGTCTGTATTCGCAAAAAGAAAAGGAGTACTTGTGGCACCTTAGAGACTAACCAATTTATTTGAGCATGAGCTTTCGTGAGCTACAGCTCACTTCATCAGATGTTTACCGTGGAAACTGCAGCAGACTTTATATACACACAGAAATCATGAAACAATACCTCCTCCCACCCCACTGTCCTGCTGGTAATAGCTTATCTAAAGTGATCAACAGGTGGGCCATTTCCAGCACAAATCCAGGTTTTCTCACCCTCCACCCCCCCACACAAATTCACTCTCCTGCTGGTGCTAGCCCATCCAAAGTGACAACTCTTATGATTATGTAAAGAGTTGTCACTTTGGATGGGCTAGCACCAGCAGGAGAGTGAATTTGTGTGGGGGGGTGGAGGGTGAGAAAACCTGGATTTGTGCTGGAAATGGCCCACCTGTTGATCACTTTAGATAAGCTATTACCAGCAGGACAGTGGGGTGGGAGGAGGTATTGTTTCATGATTTCTGTGTGTATATAAAGTCTGCTGCAGTTTCCACGGTAAACATCTGATGAAGTGAGCTGTAGCTCACGAAAGCTCATGCTCAAATAAATTGGTTAGTCTCTAAGGTGCCACAAGTACTCCTTTTCTTTTGCCATTACTGTATGTCATTGATTCCATTTCTCCAATTCTAGCTCTCATCTATATCTTTTTCCTTTTATTAATCATAGAATCATAGAATCATAGAATATCAGGGTTGGAAGGGACCTCAGGAGGTCATCTAGTCCAACCCCCTGCTCAAAGCAGGACCAATCCCCAATTAAATCATTCCAGCCAGGGCACTCTGAGATAGCGCGT